>NC_084636.1:2143259-2283259 GCF_033978795.1 Nerophis ophidion | reverse complement strand
ATATATATACATATGTTTGTACGTACATGTATACACATACATGTATGTATGAAAGAATGAATGTATGTATGATGGTTGAACATACATTAATTCATATCATACATACATTCATACGATCATACTATTCATGTATGATCGTATGATTGAATGTATGTTAGTATAATAGAATGAATGTATGTTACTATGTATGTAAGTATGTTAGTATGTTAGTGTGAATGAATGTATGTTAGTATGTATGAATGAATGTATGTTAGTATGATAGAAAGAATGTATGAATGTATGTTAGTATGATGGAATGAATGAATGTTAGTATGATGGAATGAATGAATGTTAGTATGATAGAAAGAAAGAATGTATGATAGTATGAATGAATGTATGTTAGTATGAATGAATGTATGTTAGTATGATAGAATGAATGTATATTAGTATGATGGTATGAATGTATGTTAGTATGATAGATAAAATGAATGTATGTTAGTATGATGGAATGAATGAATGTTAGTATGATAGAATGAATGTATGTTAGTATGATTGAACATATGTTAGTATGTTAGTATGAATGAATGTATGTTAGTATGAATGAATGTATGTTGGTATGAATGAATGTATGTTAGTATGATAGAATGAATGTATGTTAGTATGATAGAATGAATGTATGTTAGTATGATAGAATGAATGTATGTTAGTATGATAGAATGAAAGAATGTATGTTAGTATGATAGAATGAAAGAATGTATGATAGTATGAATGAATGTATGTTAGTATGATAGATCAAATGTATGTAAGTATGATGGAATGAATGAATGAATGTTAGTATGATAGAAAAAGAATGTATGATAGTATGAATGTATGTTAGTATGATAGAATGAATGAATGTTAGTATGATAGAATGAATGTATGATAGAATGAATGTATGTTTTGTCATAATAAAATGAATGTATGTTAGTATGATAGAATGAATGTATGTTAGGATGATAGAATGAATGTATGTTAGTATGATAGAATGAATGTATGTTAGGATGATAGAATGAATGTATGTTAGTATGATAGATAAAATGAATGTATGTTACTATGATGGAATGAATGAATGTTAGTATGATAGAATGAAAGAATGTATGAATGAATGTATGTTAGTATGATAGAATGAATGTATGTTAGTATGATGGAATGAATGAATGTTAGTATGATAGAATGAATGTATGTTAGTATGATTGAACATATGTTAGTATGATAGATAGAATGAATGTATGTTAGTATGATGGTATGAATGAGTATATGTTAGGATGATAGTATGAATGTATGTTAGTTTGATAGATAAAATGAATGTATGTTAGTATGATGGAATGAATGAATGTTAGTATGATAGAATGAAAGAATGTATGATAGTATGAATGAATGTATGTTAGTATGAATGAATGTATGTTAGTATGATTGAACATATGTTAGTATGTTAGTATGATAGAATGAATGTATGTTAGTATGATAGAATGAATGTATGTTAGTATGATAGAATGAATGTATGTTAGTATGATAGAATGAATGTATGTTAGTTTGATAGATAAAATGAATGTATGTTAGTATGATGAAATGAATGAATGTTAGTATGATAGAATGAATGTATATTAGTATGATAGAATGAATGAATGTTAGTATGATAGAATGAATGTATGTTAGTATGATAGTATGAATGTATGTTAGTATGATAGAATGAATGTATGTTAGTATGATGGATAAAATGAATGTATGTTAGTATGATGAAATGAATGAATATTAGTATGATAGAATGAATGTATGTTAGTATGATAGAATGAATGAATGTTAGTATGATAGAATGAATGTATGTTTGTATGATAGAATGAATGTATAGTAGTATGATAAAATGAATGTATGTTAGTATGATGGAATGAATGAATGTTAGTATGATAGAATGAAAGAATGTATGATAGTATGAATGAATGTATGTTAGTATGATAGAATGAATGTATGTTTGTATGATAGAATGAATGTATAGTAGTATGATAAAATGAATGTATGTTAGTATGATGGAATGAATGAATGTTAGTATGATAGAATGAAAGAATGTATGATAGTATGAATGAATGTATGTTAGTATGAATGAATGTATGTTAGTATGATTGAACATATGTTAGTATGTTAGTATGATAGAATGAATGTATGTTAGTATGATAGAATGAATGTATGTTAGTATGATAGAATGAATGTATGTTAGTATGATAGAATGAATGAATGTTAGTATGATAGAATGAATGTATATTAGTATGATAGAATGAATGAATGTTAGTATGATAGAATGAATGTATATTAGTATGATAGAATGAATGAATGTTAGTATGATAGAATGAATGTATGTTAGTATGATAGTATGAATGTATGTTAGTATGATAGATAAAATGAATGTATGTTAGTATGATGAAATGAATGAATATTAGTATGATAGAATGAATGTATGTTAGTATGATAGAATGAATGAATGTTAGTATGATAGAATGAATGTATGTTAGTATGATAGAATGAATGAATGTTAGTATGATAGAATGAATGTATGTTAGTATGATAAAATGAATGTATGTTAGTATGATGGAATGAATGAATGTTAGTATGATAGAATGAAAGAATGTATGATAGTATGAATGAATGTATGTTAGTATGATAGAATGAATGTATGTTAGTATGATAGAATGAATGTATGTTAGTATGATAGAATGAATGTATGTTAGTATGATTGAACATATGTTAGTATGATAGTATGAATGAATGTGTTAGTATGATAGAATGAATGTATGTTACTATGATAGAATGAATGTATGTTAGTATGATAGAATGAATGTATGTTAGTATGATAGAATGAAAGAATGTATGATAGTATGATGGAATGAATGAATGTTAGTATGATAGAATGAAAGAATGTGTGATAGTATGAATGAATGTATGTTAGTATGAATGAATGTATGTTAGTATGATAGATTAAATGTAAGTAAGTATGATAGTATGAATGAATGTATGTTAGTATGATTGAACATATGTTGGTATGATAGTATGAATGAATGTATGTTAGTATCATAGTATGAATGTATGTTAGTATGATAGAATGAATGTATGTTAGTATGATAGAATGAATGTATGTTAGTATGATAGAATGAATGTATGTTAGTATGATAGAATGAATGTATGTTAGTATGATGGAATAAATGAATGTTAGTATGATAGAATGAAAGAATGTATGATAGTATGAATGAATGTATGTTAGTATGAATGAATGTATGTTAGTATGATTGAACATATGTTAGTATGATAGTATGAATGAATGTATGTTAGTATGATAGAATGAATGTATGTTAGTATGAAAAAATGAATGTATGTTAGTATGATGGAATGAATGAATGTTAGTATGATAGAATGAAAGAATGTATGTTAGTATGAATGAATGTATGTTAGTATGATAGATTAAATGTATGTAAGTATGATAGTATGAATGAATGTATGTTAGTATGAATGAATGTATGTTAGTATGATTGAACATATGTTAGTATGTTAGTATGATAGAATGAATGTATGTTAGTTTGATAGATAAAATGAATGTATGTTAGTATGATGAAATGAATGAATGTTAGTATGATAGAATGAATGTATATTAGTATGATAGAATGAATGAATGTTAGTATGATAGAATGAATGTATATTAGTATGATAGAATGAATGAATGTTAGTATGATAGAATGAATGTATGTTAGTATGATAGTATGAATGTATGTTAGTATGATAGATAAAATGAATGTATGTTAGTATGATGAAATGAATGAATATTAGTATGATAGAATGAATGTATGTTAGTATGATAGAATGAATGAATGTTAGTATGATAGAATGAATGTATGTTAGTATGATGGATAAAATGAATGTATGTTAGTATTATGAAATGAATGAATATTAGTATGATAGAATGAATGTATGTTAGTATGATAGAATGAATGAATGTTAGTATGATAGAATGAATGTATGTTAGTATGATAAAATGAATGTATGTTAGTATGATGGAATGAATGAATGTTAGTATGATAGAATGAAAGAATGTATGATAGTATGAATGAATGTATGTTAGTATGATAGAATGAATGTATGTTAGTATGATAGAATGAATGTATGTTAGTATGATTGAACATATGTTAGTATGATAGTATGAATGAATGTGTTAGTATGATAGAATGAAAGAATGTGTGATAGTATGAATGAATGTATGTTAGTATGAATGAATGTATGTTAGTATGATAGATTAAATGTAAGTAAGTATGATAGTATGAATGAATGTATGTTAGTATGATTGAACATATGTTGGTATGATAGTATGAATGAATGTATGTTAGTATCATAGTATGAATGTATGTTAGTATGATAGAATGAATGTATGTTAGTATGATAGAATGAATGTATGTTAGTATGATAGAATGAATGTATGTTAGTATGATAGAATGAATGTATGTTAGTATGATGGAATAAATGAATGTTAGTATGATAGAATGAAAGAATGTATGATAGTATGAATGAATGTATGTTAGTATGAATGAATGTATGTTAGTATGATTGAACATATGTTAGTATGATAGTATGAATGAATGTATGTTAGTATGATAGAATGAATGTATGTTAGTATGAAAAAATGAATGTATGTTAGTATGATGGAATGAATGAATGTTAGTATGATAGAATGAAAGAATGTATGTTAGTATGAATGAATGTATGTTAGTATGATAGATTAAATGTATGTAAGTATGATAGTATGAATGAATGTATGTTAGTATGAATGAATGTATGTTAGTATGATTGAACATATGTTAGTATGTTAGTATGATAGAATGAATGTATGTTAGTTTGATAGATAAAATGAATGTATGTTAGTATGATGAAATGAATGAATGTTAGTATGATAGAATGAATGTATATTAGTATGATAGAATGAATGAATGTTAGTATGATAGAATGAATGTATATTAGTATGATAGAATGAATGAATGTTAGTATGATAGAATGAATGTATGTTAGTATGATAGTATGAATGTATGTTAGTATGATAGATAAAATGAATGTATGTTAGTATGATGAAATGAATGAATATTAGTATGATAGAATGAATGTATGTTAGTATGATAGAATGAATGAATGTTAGTATGATAGAATGAATGTATGTTAGTATGATGGATAAAATGAATGTATGTTAGTATTATGAAATGAATGAATATTAGTATGATAGAATGAATGTATGTTAGTATCATAGTATGAATGTATGTTAGTATGATAGAATGAATGTATGTTAGTATGATAGAATGAATGTATGTTAGTATGATAGAATGAATGTATGTTAGTATGATAGAATGAATGTATGTTAGTATGATGGAATAAATGAATGTTAGTATGATAGAATGAAAGAATGTATGATAGTATGAATGAATGTATGTTAGTATGAATGAATGTATGTTAGTATGATTGAACATATGTTAGTATGATAGTATGAATGAATGTATGTTAGTATGATAGAATGAATGTATGTTAGTATGAAAAAATGAATGTATGTTAGTATGATGGAATGAATGAATGTTAGTATGATAGAATGAAAGAATGTATGTTAGTATGAATGAATGTATGTTAGTATGATAGATTAAATGTATGTAAGTATGATAGTATGAATGAATGTATGTTAGTATGAATGAATGTATGTTAGTATGATTGAACATATGTTAGTATGTTAGTATGATAGAATGAATGTATGTTAGTTTGATAGATAAAATGAATGTATGTTAGTATGATGAAATGAATGAATGTTAGTATGATAGAATGAATGTATATTAGTATGATAGAATGAATGAATGTTAGTATGATAGAATGAATGTATATTAGTATGATAGAATGAATGAATGTTAGTATGATAGAATGAATGTATGTTAGTATGATAGTATGAATGTATGTTAGTATGATAGATAAAATGAATGTATGTTAGTATGATGAAATGAATGAATATTAGTATGATAGAATGAATGTATGTTAGTATGATAGAATGAATGAATGTTAGTATGATAGAATGAATGTATGTTAGTATGATGGATAAAATGAATGTATGTTAGTATTATGAAATGAATGAATATTAGTATGATAGAATGAATGTATGTTAGTATGATAGAATGAATGAATGTTAGTATGATAGAATGAATGTATGTTAGTATGATAAAATGAATGTATGTTAGTATGATGGAATGAATGAATGTTAGTATGATAGAATGAAAGAATGTATGATAGTATGAATGAATGTATGTTAGTATGATAGAATGAATGTATGTTAGTATGATAGAATGAATGTATGTTAGTATGATTGAACATATGTTAGTATGATAGTATGAATGAATGTGTTAGTATGATAGAATGAAAGAATGTGTGATAGTATGAATGAATGTATGTTAGTATGAATGAATGTATGTTAGTATGATAGATTAAATGTAAGTAAGTATGATAGTATGAATGAATGTATGTTAGTATGATTGAACATATGTTGGTATGATAGTATGAATGAATGTATGTTAGTATCATAGTATGAATGTATGTTAGTATGATAGAATGAATGTATGTTAGTATGATAGAATGAATGTATGTTAGTATGATAGAATGAATGTATGTTAGTATGATAGAATGAATGTATGTTAGTATGATGGAATAAATGAATGTTAGTATGATAGAATGAAAGAATGTATGATAGTATGAATGAATGTATGTTAGTATGAATGAATGTATGTTAGTATGATTGAACATATGTTAGTATGATAGTATGAATGAATGTATGTTAGTATGATAGAATGAATGTATGTTAGTATGAAAAAATGAATGTATGTTAGTATGATGGAATGAATGAATGTTAGTATGATAGAATGAAAGAATGTATGTTAGTATGAATGAATGTATGTTAGTATGATAGATTAAATGTATGTAAGTATGATAGTATGAATGAATGTATGTTAGTATGAATGAATGTATGTTAGTATGATTGAACATATGTTAGTATGTTAGTATGATAGAATGAATGTATGTTAGTTTGATAGATAAAATGAATGTATGTTAGTATGATGAAATGAATGAATGTTAGTATGATAGAATGAATGTATATTAGTATGATAGAATGAATGAATGTTAGTATGATAGAATGAATGTATATTAGTATGATAGAATGAATGAATGTTAGTATGATAGAATGAATGTATGTTAGTATGATAGTATGAATGTATGTTAGTATGATAGATAAAATGAATGTATGTTAGTATGATGAAATGAATGAATATTAGTATGATAGAATGAATGTATGTTAGTATGATAGAATGAATGAATGTTAGTATGATAGAATGAATGTATGTTAGTATGATGGATAAAATGAATGTATGTTAGTATTATGAAATGAATGAATATTAGTATGATAGAATGAATGTATGTTAGTATCATAGTATGAATGTATGTTAGTATGATAGAATGAATGTATGTTAGTATGATAGAATGAATGTATGTTAGTATGATAGAATGAATGTATGTTAGTATGATAGAATGAATGTATGTTAGTATGATGGAATAAATGAATGTTAGTATGATAGAATGAAAGAATGTATGATAGTATGAATGAATGTATGTTAGTATGAATGAATGTATGTTAGTATGATTGAACATATGTTAGTATGATAGTATGAATGAATGTATGTTAGTATGATAGAATGAATGTATGTTAGTATGAAAAAATGAATGTATGTTAGTATGATGGAATGAATGAATGTTAGTATGATAGAATGAAAGAATGTATGTTAGTATGAATGAATGTATGTTAGTATGATAGATTAAATGTATGTAAGTATGATAGTATGAATGAATGTATGTTAGTATGAATGAATGTATGTTAGTATGATTGAACATATGTTAGTATGTTAGTATGATAGAATGAATGTATGTTAGTTTGATAGATAAAATGAATGTATGTTAGTATGATGAAATGAATGAATGTTAGTATGATAGAATGAATGTATATTAGTATGATAGAATGAATGAATGTTAGTATGATAGAATGAATGTATATTAGTATGATAGAATGAATGAATGTTAGTATGATAGAATGAATGTATGTTAGTATGATAGTATGAATGTATGTTAGTATGATAGATAAAATGAATGTATGTTAGTATGATGAAATGAATGAATATTAGTATGATAGAATGAATGTATGTTAGTATGATAGAATGAATGAATGTTAGTATGATAGAATGAATGTATGTTAGTATGATGGATAAAATGAATGTATGTTAGTATTATGAAATGAATGAATATTAGTATGATAGAATGAATGTATGTTAGTATGATAGAATGAATGAATGTTAGTATGATAGAATGAATGTATGTTAGTATGATAAAATGAATGTATGTTAGTATGATGGAATGAATGAATGTTAGTATGATAGAATGAAAGAATGTATGATAGTATGAATGAATGTATGTTAGTATGATAGAATGAATGTATGTTAGTATGATAGAATGAATGTATGTTAGTATGATTGAACATATGTTAGTATGATAGTATGAATGAATGTGTTAGTATGATAGAATGAAAGAATGTGTGATAGTATGAATGAATGTATGTTAGTATGAATGAATGTATGTTAGTATGATAGATTAAATGTAAGTAAGTATGATAGTATGAATGAATGTATGTTAGTATGATTGAACATATGTTGGTATGATAGTATGAATGAATGTATGTTAGTATCATAGTATGAATGTATGTTAGTATGATAGAATGAATGTATGTTAGTATGATAGAATGAATGTATGTTAGTATGATAGAATGAATGTATGTTAGTATGATAGAATGAATGTATGTTAGTATGATGGAATAAATGAATGTTAGTATGATAGAATGAAAGAATGTATGATAGTATGAATGAATGTATGTTAGTATGAATGAATGTATGTTAGTATGATTGAACATATGTTAGTATGATAGTATGAATGAATGTATGTTAGTATGATAGAATGAATGTATGTTAGTATGAAAAAATGAATGTATGTTAGTATGATGGAATGAATGAATGTTAGTATGATAGAATGAAAGAATGTATGTTAGTATGAATGAATGTATGTTAGTATGATAGATTAAATGTATGTAAGTATGATAGTATGAATGAATGTATGTTAGTATGAATGAATGTATGTTAGTATGATTGAACATATGTTAGTATGTTAGTATGATAGAATGAATGTATGTTAGTTTGATAGATAAAATGAATGTATGTTAGTATGATGAAATGAATGAATGTTAGTATGATAGAATGAATGTATATTAGTATGATAGAATGAATGAATGTTAGTATGATAGAATGAATGTATATTAGTATGATAGAATGAATGAATGTTAGTATGATAGAATGAATGTATGTTAGTATGATAGTATGAATGTATGTTAGTATGATAGATAAAATGAATGTATGTTAGTATGATGAAATGAATGAATATTAGTATGATAGAATGAATGTATGTTAGTATGATAGAATGAATGAATGTTAGTATGATAGAATGAATGTATGTTAGTATGATGGATAAAATGAATGTATGTTAGTATTATGAAATGAATGAATATTAGTATGATAGAATGAATGTATGTTAGTATGATAGAATGAATGAATGTTAGTATGATAGAATGAATGTATGTTAGTATGATAAAATGAATGTATGTTAGTATGATGGAATGAATGAATGTTAGTATGATAGAATGAAAGAATGTATGATAGTATGAATGAATGTATGTTAGTATGATAGAATGAATGTATGTTAGTATGATAGAATGAATGTATGTTAGTATGATTGAACATATGTTAGTATGATAGTATGAATGAATGTGTTAGTATGATAGAATGAATGTATGTTACTATGATAGAATGAATGTATGTTAGTATGATAGAATGAATGTATGTTAGTATGATAGAATGAAAGAATGTATGATAGTATGATGGAATGAATGAATGTTAGTATGATAGAATGAAAGAATGTGTGATGGTATGAATGAATGTATGTTAGTATGAATGAATGTATGTTAGTATGATAGATTAAATGTATGTAAGTATGATGGCACGAATGAATGTATGTTAGTATGATAGAATGAATGTATGTTAGTATGATAGAATGAATGTATGTTAGTATGATAGAATGAATGTATGTTAGTATGATAGAATGAATGTATGTTAGTATGATAGAATGAATGTATGTTAGTATGATGGAATAAATGAATGTTAGTATGATAGAATGAAAGAATGTATGATAGTATGAATGAATGTATGTTAGTATGAATGAATGTATGTTAGTATGATTGAACATATGTTGGTATGATAGTATGAATGAATGTATGTTAGTATGATAGTATGAATGTATGTTAGTATGATAGAATGAATGTATGTTAGTATGATAGAATGAATGTATGTTAGTATGATAGAATGAATGTATGTTAGTATGATAGAATGAATGTATGTTAGTATGATGGAATAAATGAATGTTAGTATGATAGAATGAAAGAATGTATGATAGTATGAATGAATGTATGTTAGTATGAATGAATGTATGTTAGTATGATTGAACATATGTTAGTATGATAGTATGAATGAATGTATGTTAGTATGATAGAATGAATGTATGTTAGTATGAAAAAATGAATGTATGTTAGTATGATGGAATGAATGAATGTTAGTATGATAGAATGAAAGAATGTATGATAGTATGAATGAATGTATGTTAGTATGAATGAATGTATGTTAGTATGATAGATTAAATGTATGTAAGTATGATAGTATGAATGAATGTATGTTAGTATCATAGTATGAATGTATGTTAGTATGATAGAATGAATGTATGTTAGTATGATAGAATGAATGTATGTTAGTATGATAGAATGAATGTATGTTAGTATGATAGAATGAATGTATGTTAGTATGATGGAATAAATGAATGTTAGTATGATAGAATGAAAGAATGTATGATAGTATGAATGAATGTATGTTAGTATGAATGAATGTATGTTAGTATGATTGAACATATGTTAGTATGATAGTATGAATGAATGTATGTTAGTATGATAGAATGAATGTATGTTAGTATGAAAAAATGAATGTATGTTAGTATGATGGAATGAATGAATGTTAGTATGATAGAATGAAAGAATGTATGATAGTATGAATGAATGTATGTTAGTATGAATGAATGTATGTTAGTATGATAGATTAAATGTATGTAAGTATGATAGTATGAATGAATGTATGATAGTATGAATGAATGTATGTTAGTATGAATGAATGTATGTTAGTATGATAGTATGAATGTATGTTAGTATGATAGAATGAATGTATGTTAGTATGATGGTATGAATGAGTATATGTTAGGATGATAGTATGAATGAATGTATGTTAGTATGATAGAATGAATGTATGTTAGTATGATAGAATGAATGTATGTTAGTATGATAAAATGAATGTATGTCAGTATGATGGAATGAATGAATGTTAGTATGATAGAATGAAAGAAAGTATGATAGTATGAATGAATGTATGTTAGTATGATTGAACATATGTTAGTATGATAGTATAAATGAATGTATGTTAGTATGATAGTATGAATGTATGTTAGTATGATAGAATGAATGTATGTTAGTATGATAGTATGAATGTATGTTAGTATGATAGAATGAATGTATGTTAGTATGATAGAATGAATGTATGTTAGTATGATAGAATGAATGTATGTTAGTATGATAGAATGAATGTATATTAGTATGATAGAATGAATGAATGTTAGTATGATAGAATGAATGTATGTTAGTATGAATGTATGTTAGTATGATGAAATGAATGAATGTTAGTATGATAGAATGAATGTATATTAGTATGATGGAATGAATGAATGTTAGTATGATAGAATGAATGTATGTTAGTATGATAGAATGAATGTATGTTAGTATGATAAAATGAATGTATGTTAGTATGATGGAATGAATGAATGTTAGTATGATAGAATGAAAGAATGTATGATAGTATGAATGAATGTATGTTAGTATGAATGAATGTATGTTAGTATGATAGATTAAATGTATGTAAGTATGATAGTATGAATGAATGTATGTTAGTATGATTGAACATATGTTAGTATGATAGTATGAATGAATGTATGTTAGTATGATAGTATGAATGTATGTTAGTATGATAGAATGAATGTATGTTAGTATGATAGAATGAATGTATGTTAGTATGATAGAATGAATGTATGTTAGTATGATGGTATGAATGAGTATATGTTAGGATGATAGTATGAATGAATGTATGTTAGTATGATAGAATGAATGTATGTTAGTATGATAAAATGAATGTATGTTAGTATGATGGAATGAATGAATGTTAGTATGATAGAATGAAAGAATGTATGATAGTATGAATGAATGTATGTTAGTATGAATTAATGTATGTTAGTATGATTGAACATATGTTAGTATGATAGTATGAATGAATGTATGTTAGTATGATAGAATGAATGTATGTTAGTATGATAAAATGAATGTATGTTAGTATGATAGAATGAATGTATGTTAGTATGATAGAATGAATGTATGTTAGTATGATAGAATGAATGTATGTTAGTATGATAGAATGAATGTATGTTAGTATGATAGAATGAATGTATGTTAGTTTGATAGAATGAATGAATGTTAGTATGATAGTATGAATGTATGTTAGTATGATAGATAAAATGAATGTATGTTAGTTTGATAGAATGAATGAATGTTAGTATGATAGTATGAATGTATGTTAGTATGATAGAATGAATGTATGTTAGTATGATAAAATGAATGAATGTTAGTATGATAGAATGAATGTATATTAGTATGATAGAATGAATGAATGTTAGTATGATAGAATGAATGTATGTTAGTATGATAAAATGAATGTATGTTAGTATGATGGAATGAATGAATGTTAGTATGATAGAATGAAAGAATGTATGATAGTATGAATGAATGCATGTTAGTATGATAGAATGAATGTATGTTAGTATGATTGAACATATGTTAGTATGATAGTATGAATGAATGTGTTAGTATGATAGAATGAATGTATGTTACTATGATAGAATGAATGTATGTTAGTATGATAGAATGAATGTATGTTAGTATGATAGAATGAATGTATGTTAGTATGATAGAATGAAAGAATGTATGATAGTATGAATGAATGTATGTTAGTATGAATGAATGTATGTTAGTATGATAGATTAAATGTATGTAAGTATGATGGCACGAATGAATGTATGATGGTATGATAGATAGAATGAATGTATGTTAGTATGATGGTATGAATGAGTATATGTTAGGATGATAGTATGAATGAATGTATGTTAGTATGATAGAATGAATGTATGTTAGTATGATAGAATGAATGTATGTTAGTATGATAAAATGAATGTATGTCAGTATGATGGAATGAATGAATGTTAGTATGATAGAATGAAAGAAAGTATGATAGTATGAATGAATGTATGTTAGTATGATTGAACATATGTTAGTATGATAGTATGAATGAATGTATGTTAGTATGATAGTATGAATGTATGTTAGTATGATAGAATGAATGTATGTTAGTATGATAGTATGAATGTATGTTAGTATGATAGAATGAATGTATGTTAGTATGATAGAATGAATGTATGTTAGTATGATAGAATGAATGTATGTTAGTATGATAGAATGAATGTATATTAGTATGATAGAATGAATGAATGTTAGTATGATAGAATGAATGTATGTTAGTATGAATGTATGTTAGTATGATGAAATGAATGAATGTTGGTATGATAGAATGAATGTATATTAGTATGATAGAATGAATGAATGTTAGTATGATAGAATGAATGTATGTTAGTATGATAGAATGAATGTATGTTAGTATGATAAAATGAATGTATGTTAGTATGATGGAATGAATGAATGTTAGTATGATAGAATGAAAGAATGTATGATAGTATGAATGAATGTATGTTAGTATGAATGAATGTATGTTAGTATGATAGATTAAATGTATGTAAGTATGATAGTATGAATGAATGTATGTTAGTATGATTGAACATATGTTAGTATGATGGTATGAATGAATGTATGTTAGTATGATAGTATGATAGATTAAATGTATGTAAGTATGATAGTATGAATGAATGTATGTTAGTATGATTGAACATATGTTAGTATGATAGTATGAATGAATGTATGTTAGTATGATAGTATGAATGTATGTTAGTATGATAGAATGAATGTATGTTAGTATGATAGAATGAATGTATGTTAGTATGATAGAATGAATGTATGTTAGTATGATAGAATGAATGTATGTTAGTATGATAGAATGAATGTATGTTAGTTTGATAGAATGAATGAATGTTAGTATGATAGTATGAATGTATGTTAGTATGATAGAATGAATGTATGTTAGTATGATAAAATGAATGTATGTTAGTATGATAAAATGAATGTATGTTAGTATGATGAAATGAATGAATGTTAGTATAATAGAATGAATGTATATTAGTATGATAGAATGAATGAATGTTAGTATGATAGAATGAATGTATGTTAGTATGATAAAATGAATGTATGTTAGTATGATGGAATGAATGAATGTTAGTATGATAGAATGAAAGAATGTATGATAGTATGAATGAATGTATGTTAGTATGATAGAATGAATGTATGTTAGTATGATTGAACATATGTTAGTATGATAGTATGAATGAATGTCTTAGTATGATAGAATGAATGTATGTTACTATGATAGAATGAATGTATGTTAGTATGATAAAATGAATGAATGTTAGTATGATAGAATGAATGTATATTAGTATGATAGAATGAATGAATGTTAGTATGATAGAATGAATGTATGTTAGTATGATAAAATGAATGTATGTTAGTATGATGGAATGAATGAATGTTAGTATGATAGAATGAAAGAATGTATGATAGTATGAATGAATGCATGTTAGTATGATAGAATGAATGTATGTTAGTATGATTGAACATATGTTAGTATGATAGTATGAATGAATGTGTTAGTATGATAGAATGAATGTATGTTACTATGATAGAATGAATGTATGTTAGTATGATAGAATGAATGTATGTTAGTATGATAGAATGAATGTATGTTAGTATGATAGAATGAAAGAATGTATGATAGTATGAATGAATGTATGTTAGTATGAATGAATGTATGTTAGTATGATAGATTAAATGTATGTAAGTATGATGGCACGAATGAATGTATGATGGTATGATAGATAGAATGAATGTATGTTAGTATGATGGTATGAATGAGTATATGTTAGGATGATAGTATGAATGAATGTATGTTAGTATGATAGAATGAATGTATGTTAGTATGATAGAATGAATGTATGTTAGTATGATAAAATGAATGTATGTCAGTATGATGGAATGAATGAATGTTAGTATGATAGAATGAAAGAAAGTATGATAGTATGAATGAATGTATGTTAGTATGATTGAACATATGTTAGTATGATAGTATAAATGAATGTATGTTAGTATGATAGTATGAATGTATGTTAGTATGATAGAATGAATGTATGTTAGTATGATAGTATGAATGTATGTTAGTATGATAGAATGAATGTATGTTAGTATGATAGAATGAATGTATGTTAGTATGATAGAATGAATGTATGTTAGTATGATAGAATGAATGTATATTAGTATGATAGAATGAATGAATGTTAGTATGATAGAATGAATGTATGTTAGTATGAATGTATGTTAGTATGATGAAATGAATGAATGTTAGTATGATAGAATGAATGTATATTAGTATGATGGAATGAATGAATGTTAGTATGATAGAATGAATGTATGTTAGTATGATAGAATGAATGTATGTTAGTATGATAAAATGAATGTATGTTAGTATGATGGAATGAATGAATGTTAGTATGATAGAATGAAAGAATGTATGATAGTATGAATGAATGTATGTTAGTATGAATGAATGTATGTTAGTATGATAGATTAAATGTATGTAAGTATGATAGTATGAATGAATGTATGTTAGTATGATTGAACATATGTTAGTATGATAGTATGAATGAATGTATGTTAGTATGATAGTATGAATGTATGTTAGTATGATAGAATGAATGTATGTTAGTATGATAGAATGAATGTATGTTAGTATGATAGAATGAATGTATGTTAGTATGATGGTATGAATGAGTATATGTTAGGATGATAGTATGAATGAATGTATGTTAGTATGATAGAATGAATGTATGTTAGTATGATAAAATGAATGTATGTTAGTATGATGGAATGAATGAATGTTAGTATGATAGAATGAAAGAATGTATGATAGTATGAATGAATGTATGTTAGTATGAATTAATGTATGTTAGTATGATTGAACATATGTTAGTATGATAGTATGAATGAATGTATGTTAGTATGATAGAATGAATGTATGTTAGTATGATAAAATGAATGTATGTTAGTATGATAGAATGAATGTATGTTAGTATGATAGAATGAATGTATGTTAGTATGATAGAATGAATGTATGTTAGTATGATAGAATGAATGTATGTTAGTATGATAGAATGAATGTATGTTAGTTTGATAGAATGAATGAATGTTAGTATGATAGTATGAATGTATGTTAGTATGATAGATAAAATGAATGTATGTTAGTTTGATAGAATGAATGAATGTTAGTATGATAGTATGAATGTATGTTAGTATGATAGAATGAATGTATGTTAGTATGATAAAATGAATGAATGTTAGTATGATAGAATGAATGTATATTAGTATGATAGAATGAATGAATGTTAGTATGATAGAATGAATGTATGTTAGTATGATAAAATGAATGTATGTTAGTATGATGGAATGAATGAATGTTAGTATGATAGAATGAAAGAATGTATGATAGTATGAATGAATGCATGTTAGTATGATAGAATGAATGTATGTTAGTATGATTGAACATATGTTAGTATGATAGTATGAATGAATGTGTTAGTATGATAGAATGAATGTATGTTACTATGATAGAATGAATGTATGTTAGTATGATAGAATGAATGTATGTTAGTATGATAGAATGAATGTATGTTAGTATGATAGAATGAAAGAATGTATGATAGTATGAATGAATGTATGTTAGTATGAATGAATGTATGTTAGTATGATAGATTAAATGTATGTAAGTATGATGGCACGAATGAATGTATGATGGTATGATAGATAGAATGAATGTATGTTAGTATGATGGTATGAATGAGTATATGTTAGGATGATAGTATGAATGAATGTATGTTAGTATGATAGAATGAATGTATGTTAGTATGATAGAATGAATGTATGTTAGTATGATAAAATGAATGTATGTCAGTATGATGGAATGAATGAATGTTAGTATGATAGAATGAAAGAAAGTATGATAGTATGAATGAATGTATGTTAGTATGATTGAACATATGTTAGTATGATAGTATGAATGAATGTATGTTAGTATGATAGTATGAATGTATGTTAGTATGATAGAATGAATGTATGTTAGTATGATAGTATGAATGTATGTTAGTATGATAGAATGAATGTATGTTAGTATGATAGAATGAATGTATGTTAGTATGATAGAATGAATGTATGTTAGTATGATAGAATGAATGTATATTAGTATGATAGAATGAATGAATGTTAGTATGATAGAATGAATGTATGTTAGTATGAATGTATGTTAGTATGATGAAATGAATGAATGTTGGTATGATAGAATGAATGTATATTAGTATGATAGAATGAATGAATGTTAGTATGATAGAATGAATGTATGTTAGTATGATAGAATGAATGTATGTTAGTATGATAAAATGAATGTATGTTAGTATGATGGAATGAATGAATGTTAGTATGATAGAATGAAAGAATGTATGATAGTATGAATGAATGTATGTTAGTATGAATGAATGTATGTTAGTATGATAGATTAAATGTATGTAAGTATGATAGTATGAATGAATGTATGTTAGTATGATTGAACATATGTTAGTATGATGGTATGAATGAATGTATGTTAGTATGATAGTATGATAGATTAAATGTATGTAAGTATGATAGTATGAATGAATGTATGTTAGTATGATTGAACATATGTTAGTATGATAGTATGAATGAATGTATGTTAGTATGATAGTATGAATGTATGTTAGTATGATAGAATGAATGTATGTTAGTATGATAGAATGAATGTATGTTAGTATGATAGAATGAATGTATGTTAGTATGATAGAATGAATGTATGTTAGTATGATAGAATGAATGTATGTTAGTTTGATAGAATGAATGAATGTTAGTATGATAGTATGAATGTATGTTAGTATGATAGAATGAATGTATGTTAGTATGATAAAATGAATGTATGTTAGTATGATAAAATGAATGTATGTTAGTATGATGAAATGAATGAATGTTAGTATAATAGAATGAATGTATATTAGTATGATAGAATGAATGTATGTTAGTATGATAAAATGAATGTATGTTAGTATGATGGAATGAATGAATGTTAGTATGATAGAATGAAAGAATGTATGATAGTATGAATGAATGTATGTTAGTATGATAGAATGAATGTATGTTAGTATGATTGAACATATGTTAGTATGATAGTATGAATGAATGTCTTAGTATGATAGAATGAATGTATGTTACTATGATAGAATGAATGTATGTTAGTATGATAAAATGAATGTATGTTAGTATGATGGAATGAATGTATGTTAGTATGATAGAATGAAAGAATGTATGATAGTATGAATGAATGTATGTTAGTATGAATGAATGTATGTTAGTATGATAGATTAAATGTATGTAAGTATGATGGCACGAATGAATGCATGTTAGTATGATGGTATGATAGATAGAATGAATGTATGTTAGTATGATGGTATGAATGAGTATATGTTAGGATGATAGTATGAATGAATGTATGTTAGTATGATAGAATGAATGTATGTTAGTATGATAGAATGAATGTATGTTAGTATGATAAAATGAATGTATGTTAGTATGATGGAATGAATGAATGTTAGTATGATAGAATGAAAGAATGTATGATAGTATGAATGAATGTATGTTAGTATGAATGAATGTATGTTAGTATGATAGATTAAATGTATGTAAGTATGATGGTATGAATGAGTATATGTTAGGATGATAGTATGAATGAATGTATGTTAGTATGATAGAATGAATGTATGTTAGTATGATAGAATGAATGTATGTTAGTATGATAAAATGAATGTATGTTAGTATGATGGAATGAATGAATGTTAGTATGATAGAATGAAAGAATGTATGATAGTATGAATGAATGTATGTTAGTATGAATGAATGTATGTTAGTATGATAGATTAAATGTATGTAAGTATGATAGTATGAATGAATGTATGTTAGTATGATTGAACATATGTTAGTATGATAGAATGAATGTATGTTAGTATGATAGAATGAATGTATGTTAGTATGATAGAATGAATGTATGTTAGTATGATAGAATGAATGTATGTTAGTATGATAGAATGAATGTATGTTAGTCTGATAGAATGAATGTATGTTAGTATGAATGAATGTATGTTAGTATGATAGATTAAATGTATGTAAGTATGATAGTATGAATGAATGTATGTTAGTATGATTGAACATATGTTAGTATGATAGTATGAATGAATGTATGTTAGTATGATAGTATGAATGTATGTTAGTATGATAGAATGAATGTATGTTAGTATGATAGAATGAATGTATGTTAGTATGATAGAATGAATGTATGTTAGTATGATAGTATGAATGTATGTTAGTATGATAGAATGAATGTATGTTAGTATGATGAAATGAATGAATGTTAGTATGATAGAATGAATGTATATTAGTATGATAGAATGAATGAACGTTAGTATGATAGAATGAATGTATGTTAGTATGATAGAATGAATGTATGTTAGTATGATAAAATGAATGTATGTTAGTATGATGGAATGAATGAATGTTAGTATGATAGAATGAAAGAATGTATGATAGTATGAATGAATGTATGTTAGTATGAATGAATGTATGTTAGTATGATAGATTAAATGTATGTAAGTATGATAGTATGAATGAATGTATGTTAGTATGATTGAACATATGTTAGTATGATAGTATGAATGAATGTATGTTAGTATGATAGTATGAATGTATGTTAGTATGATAGAATGAATGTATGTTAGTATGATAGAATGAATGTATGTTAGTATGATAGAATGAATGTATGTTAGTATGATGGTATGAATGAGTATATGTTAGGATGATAGTATGAATGAATGTATGTTAGTATGATAGAATGAATGTATGTTTGTATGATAGAATGAATGTATAGTAGTATGATAAAATGAATGTATGTTAGTATGATGGAATGAATGAATGTTAGTATGATAGAATGAAAGAATGTATGATAGTATGAATGAATGTATGTTAGTATGAATGAATGTATGTTAGTATGATTGAACATATGTTAGTATGATAGTATGAATGAATGTATGTTAGTATGATAGAATGAATGTATGTTAGTATGATAGAATGAATGTATGTTAGTATGATAGAATGAATGTATGTTAGTATGATAGAATGAATGTATGTTAGTATGATAGAATGAATGTATGTTAGTATGATAGAATGAATGTATGTTAGTTTGATAGAATGAATGAATGTTAGTATGATAGATAAAATGAATGTATGTTAGTATGATAGATAAAATGAATGTATGTTAGTATGATGAAATGAATGAATGTTAGTATGATAGAATGAATGTATATTAGTATGATAGAATGAATGAATGTTAGTATGATAGAATGAATGTATGTTAGTATGATAAAATGAATGTATGTTAGTATGATGGAATGAATGAATGTTAGTATGATAGAATGAAAGAATGTATGATAGTATGAATGAATGTATGTTAGTATGAATGAATGTATGTTAGTATGATAGAATGAATGTATGTTAGTATGATTGAACATATGTTAGTATGATAGTATGAATGAATGTGTTAGTATGATAGAATGAATGTATGTTACTATGATAGAATGAATGTATGTTAGTATGATAGAATGAAAGAATGTATGATAGTATGAATGAATGTATGTTAGTATGAATGAATGTATGTTAGTATGATAGATTAAATGTATGTAAGTATGATGGCACGAATGAATGTATGATGGTATGATAGATAGAATGAATGTATGTTAGTATGATGGTATGAATGAGTATATGTTAGGATGATAGTATGAATGAATGTATGTTAGTATGATAGAATGAATGTATGTTAGTATGATAGAATGAATGTATGTTAGTATGATAAAATGAATGTATGTTAGTATGATGGAATGAATGAATGTTAGTATGATAGAATGAAAGAATGTATGATAGTATGAATGAATGTATGTTAGTATGATAGAATGAATGTATGTTACTATGATAGAATGAATGAATGTTAGTATGATAGAATGAATGTATGTTAGTATGATAGAATGAAAGAATGTATGATAGTATGAATGAATGTATGTTAGTATGAATGAATGTATGTTAGTATGATAGATTAAATGTATGTAAGTATGATGGCACAAATGAATGTATGATGGTATGATAGATAGAATGAATGTATGTTAGTATGATGGTATGAATGAGGATATGTTAGGATGATAGTATGAATGAATGTATGTTAGTATGAATGAATGAATGTATGTTAGTATGTATGTATGAATCAATGAATGTATGTTAGTAAGATAGTAGGAATGAATGTATGTTAGTATGATAGTATGAGTGAATGAATGTATGTTAGTATGTATGTATGATTGTTTGTTAGTACTATAGTATGAATCAATGTATATATATGTATGTATGTTGGTATGTTAGTATGTATGTATGTATGAATCAATGAATGTATGATAGTATGAATGAATGAATGTATGCTAGTATGATGGTATGAATGAATGTATGTTAGTATGTATGTATGATTGTTAGTATGATAGTATGAATCAATGTATATATATGTATGTATGTTAGTATGTATGTATGAATCAATAAATGTATGCTAGTATGATGGTATGAATGAATGTATGTTAGTATAAATGAATGTATGTTAGTATGTATGTATGAATGAATTTATATATGTATGAATGAATGTTTGTTAGAATGATATTATGAATGAATGTATATTGGTATGAAAGTATGGATGAATGTATGTTAGTATGATAGTATGAATGAATGTATGTTAGTATGATAGTATGAATGAATGTATGTTAGTATCATAGTATGAATGTATGTTAGTATGATAGAATGAATGTATGTTAGTATGATAGAATGAATGTATGTTAGTATGATAGAATGAATGTATGTTAGTATGATAGAATGAATGTATGTTAGTATGATGGAATAAATGAATGTTAGTATGATAGAATGAAAGAATGTATGATAGTATGAATGAATGTATGTTAGTATGAATGAATGTATGTTAGTATGATTGAACATATGTTAGTATGATAGTATGAATGAATGTATGTTAGTATGATAGAATGAATGTATGTTAGTATGAAAAAATGAATGTATGTTAGTATGATGGAATGAATGAATGTTAGTATGATAGAATGAAAGAATGTATGTTAGTATGAATGAATGTATGTTAGTATGATAGATTAAATGTATGTAAGTATGATAGTATGAATGAATGTATGTTAGTATGAATGAATGTATGTTAGTATGATTGAACATATGTTAGTATGTTAGTATGATAGAATGAATGTATGTTAGTTTGATAGATAAAATGAATGTATGTTAGTATGATGAAATGAATGAATGTTAGTATGATAGAATGAATGTATATTAGTATGATAGAATGAATGAATGTTAGTATGATAGAATGAATGTATATTAGTATGATAGAATGAATGAATGTTAGTATGATAGAATGAATGTATGTTAGTATGATAGTATGAATGTATGTTAGTATGATAGATAAAATGAATGTATGTTAGTATGATGAAATGAATGAATATTAGTATGATAGAATGAATGTATGTTAGTATGATAGAATGAATGAATGTTAGTATGATAGAATGAATGTATGTTAGTATGATGGATAAAATGAATGTATGTTAGTATTATGAAATGAATGAATATTAGTATGATAGAATGAATGTATGTTAGTATGATAGAATGAATGAATGTTAGTATGATAGAATGAATGTATGTTAGTATGATAAAATGAATGTATGTTAGTATGATGGAATGAATGAATGTTAGTATGATAGAATGAAAGAATGTATGATAGTATGAATGAATGTATGTTAGTATGATAGAATGAATGTATGTTAGTATGATAGAATGAATGTATGTTAGTATGATTGAACATATGTTAGTATGATAGTATGAATGAATGTGTTAGTATGATAGAATGAATGTATGTTACTATGATAGAATGAATGTATGTTAGTATGATAGAATGAATGTATGTTAGTATGATAGAATGAAAGAATGTATGATAGTATGATGGAATGAATGAATGTTAGTATGATAGAATGAAAGAATGTGTGATGGTATGAATGAATGTATGTTAGTATGAATGAATGTATGTTAGTATGATAGATTAAATGTATGTAAGTATGATGGCACGAATGAATGTATGTTAGTATGATAGAATGAATGTATGTTAGTATGATAGAATGAATGTATGTTAGTATGATAGAATGAATGTATGTTAGTATGATAGAATGAATGTATGTTAGTATGATAGAATGAATGTATGTTAGTATGATGGAATAAATGAATGTTAGTATGATAGAATGAAAGAATGTATGATAGTATGAATGAATGTATGTTAGTATGAATGAATGTATGTTAGTATGATTGAACATATGTTGGTATGATAGTATGAATGAATGTATGTTAGTATGATAGTATGAATGTATGTTAGTATGATAGAATGAATGTATGTTAGTATGATAGAATGAATGTATGTTAGTATGATAGAATGAATGTATGTTAGTATGATGGAATAAATGAATGTTAGTATGATAGAATGAAAGAATGTATGATAGTATGAATGAATGTATGTTAGTATGAATGAATGTATGTTAGTATGATTGAACATATGTTAGTATGATAGTATGAATGAATGTATGTTAGTATGATAGAATGAATGTATGTTAGTATGAAAAAATGAATGTATGTTAGTATGATGGAATGAATGAATGTTAGTATGATAGAATGAAAGAATGTATGATAGTATGAATGAATGTATGTTAGTATGAATGAATGTATGTTAGTATGATAGATTAAATGTATGTAAGTATGATAGTATGAATGAATGTATGTTAGTATCATAGTATGAATGTATGTTAGTATGATAGAATGAATGTATGTTAGTATGATAGAATGAATGTATGTTAGTATGATAGAATGAATGTATGTTAGTATGATAGAATGAATGTATGTTAGTATGATGGAATAAATGAATGTTAGTATGATAGAATGAAAGAATGTATGATAGTATGAATGAATGTATGTTAGTATGAATGAATGTATGTTAGTATGATTGAACATATGTTAGTATGATAGTATGAATGAATGTATGTTAGTATGATAGAATGAATGTATGTTAGTATGAAAAAATGAATGTATGTTAGTATGATGGAATGAATGAATGTTAGTATGATAGAATGAAAGAATGTATGATAGTATGAATGAATGTATGTTAGTATGAATGAATGTATGTTAGTATGATAGATTAAATGTATGTAAGTATGATAGTATGAATGAATGTATGATAGTATGAATGAATGTATGTTAGTATGAATGAATGTATGTTAGTATGATAGTATGAATGTATGTTAGTATGATAGAATGAATGTATGTTAGTATGATGGTATGAATGAGTATATGTTAGGATGATAGTATGAATGAATGTATGTTAGTATGATTGAACATATGTTAGTATGTTAGTATGATAGAATGAATGTATGTTAGTTTGATAGATAAAATGAATGTATGTTAGTATGATGAAATGAATGAATGTTAGTATGATAGAATGAATGTATATTAGTATGATAGAATGAATGAATGTTAGTATGATAGAATGAATGTATATTAGTATGATAGAATGAATGAATGTTAGTATGATAGAATGAATGTATGTTAGTATGATAGTATGAATGTATGTTAGTATGATAGATAAAATGAATGTATGTTAGTATGATGAAATGAATGAATATTAGTATGATAGAATGAATGTATGTTAGTATGATAGAATGAATGAATGTTAGTATGATAGAATGAATGTATGTTAGTATGATGGATAAAATGAATGTATGTTAGTATTATGAAATGAATGAATATTAGTATGATAGAATGAATGTATGTTAGTATGATAGAATGAATGAATGTTAGTATGATAGAATGAATGTATGTTAGTATGATAAAATGAATGTATGTTAGTATGATGGAATGAATGAATGTTAGTATGATAGAATGAAAGAATGTATGATAGTATGAATGAATGTATGTTAGTATGATAGAATGAATGTATGTTAGTATGATAGAATGAATGTATGTTAGTATGATTGAACATATGTTAGTATGATAGTATGAATGAATGTGTTAGTATGATAGAATGAATGTATGTTACTATGATAGAATGAATGTATGTTAGTATGATAGAATGAATGTATGTTAGTATGATAGAATGAAAGAATGTATGATAGTATGATGGAATGAATGAATGTTAGTATGATAGAATGAAAGAATGTGTGATGGTATGAATGAATGTATGTTAGTATGAATGAATGTATGTTAGTATGATAGATTAAATGTATGTAAGTATGATGGCACGAATGAATGTATGTTAGTATGATAGAATGAATGTATGTTAGTATGATAGAATGAATGTATGTTAGTATGATAGAATGAATGTATGTTAGTATGATAGAATGAATGTATGTTAGTATGATAGAATGAATGTATGTTAGTATGATGGAATAAATGAATGTTAGTATGATAGAATGAAAGAATGTATGATAGTATGAATGAATGTATGTTAGTATGAATGAATGTATGTTAGTATGATTGAACATATGTTGGTATGATAGTATGAATGAATGTATGTTAGTATGATAGTATGAATGTATGTTAGTATGATAGAATGAATGTATGTTAGTATGATAGAATGAATGTATGTTAGTATGATAGAATGAATGTATGTTAGTATGATGGAATAAATGAATGTTAGTATGATAGAATGAAAGAATGTATGATAGTATGAATGAATGTATGTTAGTATGAATGAATGTATGTTAGTATGATTGAACATATGTTAGTATGATAGTATGAATGAATGTATGTTAGTATGATAGAATGAATGTATGTTAGTATGAAAAAATGAATGTATGTTAGTATGATGGAATGAATGAATGTTAGTATGATAGAATGAAAGAATGTATGATAGTATGAATGAATGTATGTTAGTATGAATGAATGTATGTTAGTATGATAGATTAAATGTATGTAAGTATGATAGTATGAATGAATGTATGTTAGTATCATAGTATGAATGTATGTTAGTATGATAGAATGAATGTATGTTAGTATGATAGAATGAATGTATGTTAGTATGATAGAATGAATGTATGTTAGTATGATAGAATGAATGTATGTTAGTATGATGGAATAAATGAATGTTAGTATGATAGAATGAAAGAATGTATGATAGTATGAATGAATGTATGTTAGTATGAATGAATGTATGTTAGTATGATTGAACATATGTTAGTATGATAGTATGAATGAATGTATGTTAGTATGATAGAATGAATGTATGTTAGTATGAAAAAATGAATGTATGTTAGTATGATGGAATGAATGAATGTTAGTATGATAGAATGAAAGAATGTATGATAGTATGAATGAATGTATGTTAGTATGAATGAATGTATGTTAGTATGATAGATTAAATGTATGTAAGTATGATAGTATGAATGAATGTATGATAGTATGAATGAATGTATGTTAGTATGAATGAATGTATGTTAGTATGATAGTATGAATGTATGTTAGTATGATAGAATGAATGTATGTTAGTATGATGGTATGAATGAGTATATGTTAGGATGATAGTATGAATGAATGTATGTTAGTATGATAGAATGAATGTATGTTAGTATGATAGAATGAATGTATGTTAGTATGATAAAATGAATGTATGTCAGTATGATGGAATGAATGAATGTTAGTATGATAGAATGAAAGAAAGTATGATAGTATGAATGAATGTATGTTAGTATGATTGAACATATGTTAGTATGATAGTATAAATGAATGTATGTTAGTATGATAGTATGAATGTATGTTAGTATGATAGAATGAATGTATGTTAGTATGATAGTATGAATGTATGTTAGTATGATAGAATGAATGTATGTTAGTATGATAGAATGAATGTATGTTAGTATGATAGAATGAATGTATGTTAGTATGATAGAATGAATGTATATTAGTATGATAGAATGAATGAATGTTAGTATGATAGAATGAATGTATGTTAGTATGAATGTATGTTAGTATGATGAAATGAATGAATGTTAGTATGATAGAATGAATGTATATTAGTATGATGGAATGAATGAATGTTAGTATGATAGAATGAATGTATGTTAGTATGATAGAATGAATGTATGTTAGTATGATAAAATGAATGTATGTTAGTATGATGGAATGAATGAATGTTAGTATGATAGAATGAAAGAATGTATGATAGTATGAATGAATGTATGTTAGTATGAATGAATGTATGTTAGTATGATAGATTAAATGTATGTAAGTATGATAGTATGAATGAATGTATGTTAGTATGATTGAACATATGTTAGTATGATAGTATGAATGAATGTATGTTAGTATGATAGTATGAATGTATGTTAGTATGATAGAATGAATGTATGTTAGTATGATAGAATGAATGTATGTTAGTATGATAGAATGAATGTATGTTAGTATGATGGTATGAATGAGTATATGTTAGGATGATAGTATGAATGAATGTATGTTAGTATGATAGAATGAATGTATGTTAGTATGATAAAATGAATGTATGTTAGTATGATGGAATGAATGAATGTTAGTATGATAGAATGAAAGAATGTATGATAGTATGAATGAATGTATGTTAGTATGAATTAATGTATGTTAGTATGATTGAACATATGTTAGTATGATAGTATGAATGAATGTATGTTAGTATGATAGAATGAATGTATGTTAGTATGATAAAATGAATGTATGTTAGTATGATAGAATGAATGTATGTTAGTATGATAGAATGAATGTATGTTAGTATGATAGAATGAATGTATGTTAGTATGATAGAATGAATGTATGTTAGTATGATAGAATGAATGTATGTTAGTTTGATAGAATGAATGAATGTTAGTATGATAGTATGAATGTATGTTAGTATGATAGATAAAATGAATGTATGTTAGTTTGATAGAATGAATGAATGTTAGTATGATAGTATGAATGTATGTTAGTATGATAGAATGAATGTATGTTAGTATGATAAAATGAATGAATGTTAGTATGATAGAATGAATGTATATTAGTATGATAGAATGAATGAATGTTAGTATGATAGAATGAATGTATGTTAGTATGATAAAATGAATGTATGTTAGTATGATGGAATGAATGAATGTTAGTATGATAGAATGAAAGAATGTATGATAGTATGAATGAATGCATGTTAGTATGATAGAATGAATGTATGTTAGTATGATTGAACATATGTTAGTATGATAGTATGAATGAATGTGTTAGTATGATAGAATGAATGTATGTTACTATGATAGAATGAATGTATGTTAGTATGATAGAATGAATGTATGTTAGTATGATAGAATGAATGTATGTTAGTATGATAGAATGAAAGAATGTATGATAGTATGAATGAATGTATGTTAGTATGAATGAATGTATGTTAGTATGATAGATTAAATGTATGTAAGTATGATGGCACGAATGAATGTATGATGGTATGATAGATAGAATGAATGTATGTTAGTATGATGGTATGAATGAGTATATGTTAGGATGATAGTATGAATGAATGTATGTTAGTATGATAGAATGAATGTATGTTAGTATGATAGAATGAATGTATGTTAGTATGATAAAATGAATGTATGTCAGTATGATGGAATGAATGAATGTTAGTATGATAGAATGAAAGAAAGTACGATAGTATGAATGAATGTATGTTAGTATGATTGAACATATGTTAGTATGATAGTATGAATGAATGTATGTTAGTATGATAGTATGAATGTATGTTAGTATGATAGAATGAATGTATGTTAGTATGATAGTATGAATGTATGTTAGTATGATAGAATGAATGTATGTTAGTATGATAGAATGAATGTATGTTAGTATGATAGAATGAATGTATGTTAGTATGATAGAATGAATGTATATTAGTATGATAGAATGAATGAATGTTAGTATGATAGAATGAATGTATGTTAGTATGAATGTATGTTAGTATGATGAAATGAATGAATGTTGGTATGATAGAATGAATGTATATTAGTATGATAGAATGAATGAATGTTAGTATGATAGAATGAATGTATGTTAGTATGATAGAATGAATGTATGTTAGTATGATAAAATGAATGTATGTTAGTATGATGGAATGAATGAATGTTAGTATGATAGAATGAAAGAATGTATGATAGTATGAATGAATGTATGTTAGTATGAATGAATGTATGTTAGTATGATAGATTAAATGTATGTAAGTATGATAGTATGAATGAATGTATGTTAGTATGATTGAACATATGTTAGTATGATGGTATGAATGAATGTATGTTAGTATGATAGTATGATAGATTAAATGTATGTAAGTATGATAGTATGAATGAATGTATGTTAGTATGATTGAACATATGTTAGTATGATAGTATGAATGAATGTATGTTAGTATGATAGTATGAATGTATGTTAGTATGATAGAATGAATGTATGTTAGTATGATAGAATGAATGTATGTTAGTATGATAGAATGAATGTATGTTAGTATGATAGAATGAATGTATGTTAGTATGATAGAATGAATGTATGTTAGTTTGATAGAATGAATGAATGTTAGTATGATAGTATGAATGTATGTTAGTATGATAGAATGAATGTATGTTAGTATGATAAAATGAATGTATGTTAGTATGATAAAATGAATGTATGTTAGTATGATGAAATGAATGAATGTTAGTATAATAGAATGAATGTATATTAGTATGATAGAATGAATGAATGTTAGTATGATAGAATGAATGTATGTTAGTATGATAAAATGAATGTATGTTAGTATGATGGAATGAATGAATGTTAGTATGATAGAATGAAAGAATGTATGATAGTATGAATGAATGTATGTTAGTATGATAGAATGAATGTATGTTAGTATGATTGAACATATGTTAGTATGATAGTATGAATGAATGTCTTAGTATGATAGAATGAATGTATGTTACTATGATAGAATGAATGTATGTTAGTATGATAAAATGAATGAATGTTAGTATGATAGAATGAATGTATATTAGTATGATAGAATGAATGAATGTTAGTATGATAGAATGAATGTATGTTAGTATGATAAAATGAATGTATGTTAGTATGATGGAATGAATGAATGTTAGTATGATAGAATGAAAGAATGTATGATAGTATGAATGAATGCATGTTAGTATGATAGAATGAATGTATGTTAGTATGATTGAACATATGTTAGTATGATAGTATGAATGAATGTGTTAGTATGATAGAATGAATGTATGTTACTATGATAGAATGAATGTATGTTAGTATGATAGAATGAATGTATGTTAGTATGATAGAATGAATGTATGTTAGTATGATAGAATGAAAGAATGTATGATAGTATGAATGAATGTATGTTAGTATGAATGAATGTATGTTAGTATGATAGATTAAATGTATGTAAGTATGATGGCACGAATGAATGTATGATGGTATGATAGATAGAATGAATGTATGTTAGTATGATGGTATGAATGAGTATATGTTAGGATGATAGTATGAATGAATGTATGTTAGTATGATAGAATGAATGTATGTTAGTATGATAGAATGAATGTATGTTAGTATGATAAAATGAATGTATGTCAGTATGATGGAATGAATGAATGTTAGTATGATAGAATGAAAGAAAGTATGATAGTATGAATGAATGTATGTTAGTATGATTGAACATATGTTAGTATGATAGTATAAATGAATGTATGTTAGTATGATAGTATGAATGTATGTTAGTATGATAGAATGAATGTATGTTAGTATGATAGTATGAATGTATGTTAGTATGATAGAATGAATGTATGTTAGTATGATAGAATGAATGTATGTTAGTATGATAGAATGAATGTATGTTAGTATGATAGAATGAATGTATATTAGTATGATAGAATGAATGAATGTTAGTATGATAGAATGAATGTATGTTAGTATGAATGTATGTTAGTATGATGAAATGAATGAATGTTAGTATGATAGAATGAATGTATATTAGTATGATGGAATGAATGAATGTTAGTATGATAGAATGAATGTATGTTAGTATGATAGAATGAATGTATGTTAGTATGATAAAATGAATGTATGTTAGTATGATGGAATGAATGAATGTTAGTATGATAGAATGAAAGAATGTATGATAGTATGAATGAATGTATGTTAGTATGAATGAATGTATGTTAGTATGATAGATTAAATGTATGTAAGTATGATAGTATGAATGAATGTATGTTAGTATGATTGAACATATGTTAGTATGATAGTATGAATGAATGTATGTTAGTATGATAGTATGAATGTATGTTAGTATGATAGAATGAATGTATGTTAGTATGATAGAATGAATGTATGTTAGTATGATAGAATGAATGTATGTTAGTATGATGGTATGAATGAGTATATGTTAGGATGATAGTATGAATGAATGTATGTTAGTATGATAGAATGAATGTATGTTAGTATGATAAAATGAATGTATGTTAGTATGATGGAATGAATGAATGTTAGTATGATAGAATGAAAGAATGTATGATAGTATGAATGAATGTATGTTAGTATGAATTAATGTATGTTAGTATGATTGAACATATGTTAGTATGATAGTATGAATGAATGTATGTTAGTATGATAGAATGAATGTATGTTAGTATGATAAAATGAATGTATGTTAGTATGATAGAATGAATGTATGTTAGTATGATAGAATGAATGTATGTTAGTATGATAGAATGAATGTATGTTAGTATGATAGAATGAATGTATGTTAGTATGATAGAATGAATGTATGTTAGTTTGATAGAATGAATGAATGTTAGTATGATAGTATGAATGTATGTTAGTATGATAGATAAAATGAATGTATGTTAGTTTGATAGAATGAATGAATGTTAGTATGATAGTATGAATGTATGTTAGTATGATAGAATGAATGTATGTTAGTATGATAAAATGAATGAATGTTAGTATGATAGAATGAATGTATATTAGTATGATAGAATGAATGAATGTTAGTATGATAGAATGAATGTATGTTAGTATGATAAAATGAATGTATGTTAGTATGATGGAATGAATGAATGTTAGTATGATAGAATGAAAGAATGTATGATAGTATGAATGAATGCATGTTAGTATGATAGAATGAATGTATGTTAGTATGATTGAACATATGTTAGTATGATAGTATGAATGAATGTGTTAGTATGATAGAATGAATGTATGTTACTATGATAGAATGAATGTATGTTAGTATGATAGAATGAATGTATGTTAGTATGATAGAATGAATGTATGTTAGTATGATAGAATGAAAGAATGTATGATAGTATGAATGAATGTATGTTAGTATGAATGAATGTATGTTAGTATGATAGATTAAATGTATGTAAGTATGATGGCACGAATGAATGTATGATGGTATGATAGATAGAATGAATGTATGTTAGTATGATGGTATGAATGAGTATATGTTAGGATGATAGTATGAATGAATGTATGTTAGTATGATAGAATGAATGTATGTTAGTATGATAGAATGAATGTATGTTAGTATGATAAAATGAATGTATGTCAGTATGATGGAATGAATGAATGTTAGTATGATAGAATGAAAGAAAGTATGATAGTATGAATGAATGTATGTTAGTATGATTGAACATATGTTAGTATGATAGTATGAATGAATGTATGTTAGTATGATAGTATGAATGTATGTTAGTATGATAGAATGAATGTATGTTAGTATGATAGTATGAATGTATGTTAGTATGATAGAATGAATGTATGTTAGTATGATAGAATGAATGTATGTTAGTATGATAGAATGAATGTATGTTAGTATGATAGAATGAATGTATATTAGTATGATAGAATGAATGAATGTTAGTATGATAGAATGAATGTATGTTAGTATGAATGTATGTTAGTATGATGAAATGAATGAATGTTGGTATGATAGAATGAATGTATATTAGTATGATAGAATGAATGAATGTTAGTATGATAGAATGAATGTATGTTAGTATGATAGAATGAATGTATGTTAGTATGATAAAATGAATGTATGTTAGTATGATGGAATGAATGAATGTTAGTATGATAGAATGAAAGAATGTATGATAGTATGAATGAATGTATGTTAGTATGAATGAATGTATGTTAGTATGATAGATTAAATGTATGTAAGTATGATAGTATGAATGAATGTATGTTAGTATGATTGAACATATGTTAGTATGATGGTATGAATGAATGTATGTTAGTATGATAGTATGATAGATTAAATGTATGTAAGTATGATAGTATGAATGAATGTATGTTAGTATGATTGAACATATGTTAGTATGATAGTATGAATGAATGTATGTTAGTATGATAGTATGAATGTATGTTAGTATGATAGAATGAATGTATGTTAGTATGATAGAATGAATGTATGTTAGTATGATAGAATGAATGTATGTTAGTATGATAGAATGAATGTATGTTAGTATGATAGAATGAATGTATGTTAGTTTGATAGAATGAATGAATGTTAGTATGATAGTATGAATGTATGTTAGTATGATAGAATGAATGTATGTTAGTATGATAAAATGAATGTATGTTAGTATGATAAAATGAATGTATGTTAGTATGATGAAATGAATGAATGTTAGTATAATAGAATGAATGTATATTAGTATGATAGAATGAATGTATGTTAGTATGATAAAATGAATGTATGTTAGTATGATGGAATGAATGAATGTTAGTATGATAGAATGAAAGAATGTATGATAGTATGAATGAATGTATGTTAGTATGATAGAATGAATGTATGTTAGTATGATTGAACATATGTTAGTATGATAGTATGAATGAATGTCTTAGTATGATAGAATGAATGTATGTTACTATGATAGAATGAATGTATGTTAGTATGATAAAATGAATGTATGTTAGTATGATGGAATGAATGTATGTTAGTATGATAGAATGAAAGAATGTATGATAGTATGAATGAATGTATGTTAGTATGAATGAATGTATGTTAGTATGATAGATTAAATGTATGTAAGTATGATGGCACGAATGAATGCATGTTAGTATGATGGTATGATAGATAGAATGAATGTATGTTAGTATGATGGTATGAATGAGTATATGTTAGGATGATAGTATGAATGAATGTATGTTAGTATGATAGAATGAATGTATGTTAGTATGATAGAATGAATGTATGTTAGTATGATAAAATGAATGTATGTTAGTATGATGGAATGAATGAATGTTAGTATGATAGAATGAAAGAATGTATGATAGTATGAATGAATGTATGTTAGTATGAATGAATGTATGTTAGTATGATAGATTAAATGTATGTAAGTATGATGGTATGAATGAGTATATGTTAGGATGATAGTATGAATGAATGTATGTTAGTATGATAGAATGAATGTATGTTAGTATGATAGAATGAATGTATGTTAGTATGATAAAATGAATGTATGTTAGTATGATGGAATGAATGAATGTTAGTATGATAGAATGAAAGAATGTATGATAGTATGAATGAATGTATGTTAGTATGAATGAATGTATGTTAGTATGATAGATTAAATGTATGTAAGTATGATAGTATGAATGAATGTATGTTAGTATGATTGAACATATGTTAGTATGATAGAATGAATGTATGTTAGTATGATAGAATGAATGTATGTTAGTATGATAGAATGAATGTATGTTAGTATGATAGAATGAATGTATGTTAGTATGATAGAATGAATGTATGTTAGTCTGATAGAATGAATGTATGTTAGTATGAATGAATGTATGTTAGTATGATAGATTAAATGTATGTAAGTATGATAGTATGAATGAATGTATGTTAGTATGATTGAACATATGTTAGTATGATAGTATGAATGAATGTATGTTAGTATGATAGTATGAATGTATGTTAGTATGATAGAATGAATGTATGTTAGTATGATAGAATGAATGTATGTTAGTATGATAGAATGAATGTATGTTAGTATGATAGTATGAATGTATGTTAGTATGATAGAATGAATGTATGTTAGTATGATGAAATGAATGAATGTTAGTATGATAGAATGAATGTATATTAGTATGATAGAATGAATGAACGTTAGTATGATAGAATGAATGTATGTTAGTATGATAGAATGAATGTATGTTAGTATGATAAAATGAATGTATGTTAGTATGATGGAATGAATGAATGTTAGTATGATAGAATGAAAGAATGTATGATAGTATGAATGAATGTATGTTAGTATGAATGAATGTATGTTAGTATGATAGATTAAATGTATGTAAGTATGATAGTATGAATGAATGTATGTTAGTATGATTGAACATATGTTAGTATGATAGTATGAATGAATGTATGTTAGTATGATAGTATGAATGTATGTTAGTATGATAGAATGAATGTATGTTAGTATGATAGAATGAATGTATGTTAGTATGATAGAATGAATGTATGTTAGTATGATGGTATGAATGAGTATATGTTAGGATGATAGTATGAATGAATGTATGTTAGTATGATAGAATGAATGTATGTTTGTATGATAGAATGAATGTATAGTAGTATGATAAAATGAATGTATGTTAGTATGATGGAATGAATGAATGTTAGTATGATAGAATGAAAGAATGTATGATAGTATGAATGAATGTATGTTAGTATGAATGAATGTATGTTAGTATGATTGAACATATGTTAGTATGATAGTATGAATGAATGTATGTTAGTATGATAGAATGAATGTATGTTAGTATGATAGAATGAATGTATGTTAGTATGATAGAATGAATGTATGTTAGTATGATAGAATGAATGTATGTTAGTATGATAGAATGAATGTATGTTAGTATGATAGAATGAATGTATGTTAGTTTGATAGAATGAATGAATGTTAGTATGATAGATAAAATGAATGTATGTTAGTATGATAGATAAAATGAATGTATGTTAGTATGATGAAATGAATGAATGTTAGTATGATAGAATGAATGTATATTAGTATGATAGAATGAATGAATGTTAGTATGATAGAATGAATGTATGTTAGTATGATAAAATGAATGTATGTTAGTATGATGGAATGAATGAATGTTAGTATGATAGAATGAAAGAATGTATGATAGTATGAATGAATGTATGTTAGTATGAATGAATGTATGTTAGTATGATAGAATGAATGTATGTTAGTATGATTGAACATATGTTAGTATGATAGTATGAATGAATGTGTTAGTATGATAGAATGAATGTATGTTACTATGATAGAATGAATGTATGTTAATATGATAGAATGAAAGAATGTATGATAGTATGAATGAATGTATGTTAGTATGAATGAATGTATGTTAGTATGATAGATTAAATGTATGTAAGTATGATGGCACGAATGAATGTATGATGGTATGATAGATAGAATGAATGTATGTTAGTATGATGGTATGAATGAGTATATGTTAGGATGATAGTATGAATGAATGTATGTTAGTATGATAGAATGAATGTATGTTAGTATGATAGAATGAATGTATGTTAGTATGATAAAATGAATGTATGTTAGTATGATGGAATGAATGAATGTTAGTATGATAGAATGAAAGAATGTATGATAGTATGAATGAATGTATGTTAGTATGATAGAATGAATGTATGTTACTATGATAGAATGAATGAATGTTAGTATGATAGAATGAATGTATGTTAGTATGATAGAATGAAAGAATGTATGATAGTATGAATGAATGTATGTTAGTATGAATGAATGTATGTTAGTATGATAGATTAAATGTATGTAAGTATGATGGCACAAATGAATGTATGATGGTATGATAGATAGAATGAATGTATGTTAGTATGATGGTATGAATGAGGATATGTTAGGATGATAGTATGAATGAATGTATGTTAGTATGAATGAATGAATGTATGTTAGTATGTATGTATGAATCAATGAATGTATGTTAGTAAGATAGTAGGAATGAATGTATGTTAGTATGATAGTATGAGTGAATGAATGTATGTTAGTATGTATGTATGATTGTTTGTTAGTACTATAGTATGAATCAATGTATATATATGTATGTATGTTGGTATGTTAGTATGTATGTATGTATGAATCAATGAATGTATGATAGTATGAATGAATGAATGTATGCTAGTATGATGGTATGAATGAATGTATGTTAGTATGTATGTATGATTGTTAGTATGATAGTATGAATCAATGTATATATATGTATGTATGTTAGTATGTATGTATGAATCAATAAATGTATGCTAGTATGATGGTATGAATGAATGTATGTTAGTATAAATGAATGTATGTTAGTATGTATGTATGAATGAATTTATATATGTATGAATGAATGTTTGTTAGAATGATATTATGAATGAATGTATATTGGTATGAAAGTATGGATGAATGTATGTTAGTATGATAGTATGAATGAATGTATGTTAGTATGATAGTATGAATGAATGTATGTTAGTATGGATGAATGTATGTTAGTATGATAGTATGAATGAATGTATGATAGTATGGATGAATGTATGTTAGTATGATAGTATGAATGAATGTATGTTAGTATGAATGAATGTATGTTAGTATGTATGTATGAATGAAAAAATGTAAGTATGAATGAATGTATGATGGTATGAATGAATGAATGTATGTTAGTATGATAGTATGAATGAATGTTAGTATAAATGAATGAATGTATGTTAGTATGAATTAATGTATGATGGTATGAATGAATGTATGATAGTATGAATGAATGTATAGTATGATAGTATGAATGAATGTTAGTATAAATGAATGTATGTTAGTATAATAGTATGAAATAATGTATGATAGTATGAATGAATGTATGTTTGCATGATACTATGAATGAATATATGTTAGTATGGATATATGTTAATATGTAAGTATGAATGAATGTATGTTAGTATGGATGAATGTATGTTAGCATGATAGTATGAATGAATGTATGTTAGTATGAATGAATGTATGATAGTATGAATGAATGTATGTTAGTATAAATGAATTTATGATAGTATGAAAGAATGTATGTTAGTATGCTAGTATGAATGAATGTATGTTAGTTAGTATGAATGAATGAATGTATGTTAGTTTGTATGTATGAATGAATGAATGAATGTATGTTAATATGATAGTATAAATGAATGTATGTTAGTATGGATGAATGTATAATAGTATGGATGAATATATGTTAGTATGTATGTGTGAATGAATGAATGCAAGTATGAATGAATGTATGTTAGTATGAGAGAATGAATGAATGTATGTTATTATAAATGAATGAATGTTAGTATGAATGAATATATGTTAGTATGTATGATTAAATGAATGTATGTTAGTATAATTTTATGAATGAACATATGTTAGTGTGATAGTATGAATGAATGTATGTTAGTATGAATGAATGTATGTTAGTATGAAAGAATGTATGTTAGTATGATAGTATGAATGAATGTATGTTAGTATGAATGAATGAATGTATGTTAGTTTGTATGTATGAATGAATGAATGAATGTTTGTTAATATGATAGTATGAATGAATGTAGGTTAGTATGATAGTATGAATGAATGTATGTTAGTATGTATGAATTAATGTATGTTAGTATGAATGAGTTAATGTATGTTAATATGAATGAATGTATGTTAGTTTGATAGAATGAATCAATGTATGATAGTATGAATGAATGTATGATGGTATGAATGAATGTATGATAGTATGAATGAATGTATAGTATAAATGAATGTTAGTATCAATGAATGTATGTTAATAGTATGAAAGAATGTATGATGGTATGAATGAATGTATGTTTGCATGATACTATGAATGAATATATGTTAGTATGAATGAATGAATGTATGTTAGTATGTAAGTATGAATGAATGTATGTTAGTGTGATAGTATGAATGAATGTATGTTATTATGAATGAATGTATGTTAGCATGAATGAATGTATGTTAGCATGAATGAATGTATGTTAGTATGAATGAATGTATGTGTGAATGAATGAATGTATGTTAGTATGAGAGTATGAATGAATGTATGTTATTATAAATGAATGAATATGTTAGTATGTTTGTATGAATGTATGTTAGTATGAATCAATGTATGTTAGTATGATAGTATGAATGACTATGTTAGTATGAATGAATGTATGTTAGTATGTATGTATGAATCAATGACTGTATGTTAGTATGAATGAATGTATGTTAGTATGATAGTAGGAAAGAATGTGTTAGTATGATAGTATGAATATATGAATGAATGAATATTAGTATGATAGTATGAATGAATGTATGTTAGTATAAATGAATGTTTGTTAGTATGATAGTATGAATCAATGAATGTTAGTATGTATATATGTATGTATGTATGAATGTTAGAATGATAGAATGAATTAATGTAAGTATGAATGAATGTATGATAGTATGAAACATTTGGCAGAAATACCGGACAATTCCACAAACTTTATGGCTGGCTCACATCGTGGTCACTCCGGGATCACGTACGACCGCCAGACACTTCTGGATGTGGACATATCGGGCCGTTTTGGACTGATAGACGCTTGCGTGCTAAACATGCTAACTAGCATGGGAATACGTCGGCGGCTACATCCAGCGGCCTGTGAAGCAGCGGAGTCTAGTAGCAGCGGGGGCCGTCTACGGAGCAGACGCCAGCGGTGTGATCGGAAACGCGGATGTCGAGCGGGGCTAAAAACAAAGCAGAATGCTAATCCCCACAGAACACCACTTCCCTCCATCCTGCAGCCAGATTTAAATGGAAAATGCGAGACTACTGGTCTGGGTAAGGAGTCTGTTAAATTAGAACAAGTTTTTTCTGCTTTGAGTGTTTCAGAGTTGGACATGTGTTTTACTGAGGTGGCTAACTATGATGCGTGCAGTTTATCAAAGCAACAAACAAACAATCGGAAAATCCCCGTTACTGAGGTGGCTAACCATGATGTCTGCAGTTTATCAAAGCAACAAACAAACAATCGGAAAATTCCCGTCGTATCAATTCCTAGATATGGTCGTAACTATACTAAATGCACTGGGCATAATAAACACAACATTATTAATATTGCTACTACGGATAATTTGATCAAAAACTCCCTAAAACAGCCCACTACCTATAATATAGGTTTTTTAAACATAAGATCATTGTCTCCCAAAACGTTATTAGTTAATGATATCATCAGAGACAACAATCTTAACGTCATCGGTCTCAGCGAAACCTGGCTTAAACCAAACGACTTTTTTGCGCTAAATGAGGCATGTCCTCCTAACTTTACACATGCGCATATTGCCCGTCCGCTTAAAAGGGGTGGGGGGGTCGCACTAATATACAACGAAAACTTTAACCTTAGTCCTAACATAAATAATAAATATAAATCGTTTGAGGTGCTTACTATGAAGTCTGTCACACCGCTGCCTCTACACCTGGCTGTTATCTACCGCCCCCCAGGGCCCTATTCGGACTTTATCAATGAATTCTCAGAGTTCGTTGCTGATCTAGTGACACACGCCGATAATATAATCATAATGGGGGACTTTAATATCCATATGAATACCCCATCGGACCCACCGTGCGTAGCGCTCCAGACTGTAATTGATAGCTGTGGTCTCACACAAATAATAAATGAACCCACGCATCGCAACGGTAATACGATAGACCTTTGAAGTCATTAGAAAGGAGATTAAAGACAATGCGTCCCAGCTACAACTGGGTTCTATTAACACTGACACGATTGTATATACGGCGGATACTGCCCTCCAAAATAGTTTCTCCTGTTTTGAGGAAATAACATTAGAGGAATTGTTACAACGTGTAAATGGAATAAAACAGATAACATGTTTACTTGACCCTCTTCCTGGGAAACTGATCAAGGAGCTCTTTGTATTATTAGGTCCATCAGTGCTAAATATTATAAACTTATCACTCTCCTCGGGCACTGTTCCCCTAGCATTCAAAAAAGCGGTTATTCATCCTCTTCTTAAAAGGCCTAACCTCGATCCTGACCTCATGGTAAACTACCGACCGGTGTCTCACCTTCCCTTTATTTCAAAAATCCTTGAAAAAATTGTTGCGGAGCAGTTAAATGAACACTTAGCGTCTAACAATCTATGTGAAACCTTTCAATCCGGTTTCAGGGCAAATCACTCCACGGAGACAGCCCTCGCAAAAATGACTAATGATCTATTGCTAACGATGGATTCTGATGCGTCATCTATGTTGCTGCTCCTCGATCTTAGCGCTGCTTTCGATACCGTCGATCATAATATTTTATTAGAACGTATCAAAACACGAATTGGTATGTCAGACTTAGCCCTGTCTTGGTTTAACTCTTATCTTACTGATAGGATGCAGTGTGTCTCCCATAACAATGTGACCTCGGACTACGTTAAGGTAACGTGTGGAGTTCCCCAGGGTTCGGTCCTTGGCCCTGCACTCTTCAGCATCTACATGCTGCCGCTAGGTGACATTATACGCAAATACGGTGTTAGCTTTCACTGTTATGCTGATGACACCCAACTCTACATGCCCCTAAAGCTGACCAACACGCCGGATTGTAGTCAGCTGGAGGCGTGTCTTAATGAAATTAAACAATGGATGTCCGCTAACTTTTTGCAACTTAATGCCAAAAAAACGGAAATGCTGATTATCGGTCCTGCTAGACACCGAACTCTATTTAATAATACAACTGTAACATTTGACAACCAAACAATTAAACAAGGCGACACGGAAAAGAATCTGGGTATTATCTTTGACCCAACTCTCTCCTTTGAGTCACACATTAAAAGCGTTACTGAAACGGCCTTCTTTCATCTCCGTAATATCGCTAAAATTCGCTCCATTCTGTCCACTAAAGACGCTGAGATCATTATCCATGCGTTTGTTACGTCTCGCCTCGATTACTGTAACGTATTATTTTCAGGTCTCCCCATGTCTAGCATTAAAAGATTACAGTTGGTACAAAATGCGGCTGCTAGACTTTTGACAAGAACAAGAAAGTTTGATCACATTACGCCTATACTGTATATACCTTTATATACATATATACATACATATATACCTATACTGTATATACCTTTATATACATATATACATACATATATACCTATACTGGCTCACCTGCACTGGCTTCCTGTGCACTTAAGATGTGACTTTAAGGTTTTACTACTTACGTATAAAATACTACACGGTCTAGCTCCATCTTATCTTGCCGATTGTATTGTACCATATGTCCCGGCAAGAAATCTGCGTTCAAAGGACTCCGGCTTGTTAGTGATTCCCAAAGCCCAAAAAAAGTCTGCGGGCTATAGAGCGTTTTCCGTTCGGGCTCCAGTACTCTGGAATGCCCTCCCGGTAACAGTTCGAGATGCCACCTCAGTAGAAGCATTTAAGTCTCACCTTAAAACTCATTTGTATACTCTAGCCTTTAAATAGACCCCCTTTTTAGACCAGTTGATCTGCTGTTTCTTTTCTTTTTCTTCTATGTCCCACTCTCCCCTGTGGAGGGGGTCCGGTCCGATCCGGTGGCCATGTACTGCCTGTGTATCGGCTGGGGACATCTCTGCGCTGCTGATCTGCCTCCGCTTGGGATGGTTTCCTGCTGGCTCCGCTGTGAACGGGACTCTCGCTGCTGTGTTGGATCCGCTTTGGACTGGACTCTTGCGACTGTGTTGGATCCATTATGGATTGAACTTTCACAGTATCATGTTAGACCCGCTCGACATCCATTGCTTTCCTCCTCTCCAAGGTTCTCATAGTCATCATTGTCACCGACGTCCCACTGGGTGTGAGTTTTCCTTGCCCTTATGTGGGCCTACCGAGGATGTGGTAGTGGTTTGTGCAGCCCTTTGAGACACTAGTGATTTAGGGCTATATAAGTAAACATTGATTGATTGATTGATTGATTATTATGAATGAATGTATGTTAGTATAATAGAATGAATAAATGTTAGTATAATAGAATAAATGAATGTATGATAGTATGACCCGCGACCCCAAAAGGGAATAAGCGGTAGAAAATGGATGGATGGATGATAGTATGAATGAATGTATGTTAGTATAAATGAATGTATGTTAGTATGATAGAATGAATGTATGTTAGTATGATGGATAAAATGTATGTAAGTATGATGGTATGAATGAATGTATGATAGTATGAATGAATGTATGTTAGTATAAATTAATGTATGTTAGTATGATAGTATGAAAGAATGTATGTTAGTATGATAGTATGAATGAATGTATGTTAGTATGAATGAATGTATGTTAGCATGAATGAATGTATGTTAGTATGATAGAATGAATGTATGTTAGTATGATGGTATGAATGAATCTATGATGGTATGAATGAATGTATGTTTGCATGATACTATGAATGAATATATGTTAGTATGAATGAATGAATGTATGTTAGTATGTATGTATGAATGAATGAATGTACGTTAGTGTGATAGTATGAATGAATGTATGTTATGAATGAATGTATGTTAGCATGATAGTATGAATAAATGTATGTTAGCATGATAGTATGGATGAATATATGTTAGTATGTATGTATGAATGAATGAATTTATGTTAGTATGAATGAATGTATGTTAGTATGAGAGTATGAATGAATATATGTTATTATAAATGAATGAATATGTTAGTATGTTTGTATGAATGTATGTTAGTATGATAGTATGAATGAATGAATTTTAGCATGAATTAATGTATGTTAGCATGATAGTATGGATGAATATATGTTAGTATGTATGTATGAATGAATGAATTTATGTTAGTATGAATGAATGTATGTTAGTATGAGAGTATGAATGAATGTATCTTATTATAAATGAATGAATATGTTAGTATGTTTGTAAGAATGTATGTTAGTATGATAGTATGAATGAATGCTAGTATGAATGAATGTATGTTAGTATGATAGAATGAATCAATGAGTGTATGTTAGTATGAATGAATGTATGTTAGTATGATAGTATGAATGACTGTATGTTAGTATAAATGAATGTATGTTAGTATGCATGTATGAATGTTTGTTAGTATGATAGTATGATTCAATGAATGTTAGTATGTATGTATGAATGAATGAATGTATGTATGTATGATTATATGTTAGAATGATAGTATGAATTTAAGTATGAATGAATGTATGTTAGTATGAATGAAAGTATGTTAGTATGATAGTATGAATGAATGTATGTTAGAATGAATAAATGTATGTTAGTATGATAGTATGAATGAATGTATGTTAGTATGAATGAATGTATGTTAACATGATAGAATGGATGAATGTACGTTAGTATGATAGTATGAATGGATGAATGATACTATGATATTATGGATGAATGTATGTTAGTATGATAGAATGAATGTATGTTAGTATGATGGATGAAATGTATGTAAGTATGATGGTATGAATGAATGTATGATAGTATGAATGAATGTATGTTAGTATAAATTAATGTATGTTAGTATGATAGTATGAAATAATGTATGTTAGTATGATAGTATGAATGAATGTATGTTAGTATGAATGAATGTATGTTAGCATGAATGAATGTATGTTAGTATGATAGAATGAATGTATGTTAGTATGATAGAATGAATGTATGTTAGTATGATAGATGGAATGTATGTAAGTATGATGGTATGAATGAATCTATGATAGTATGAATGAATGTATGTTTGCATGATACTATGAATGAATATATGTTAGTATGAATGAATGAATGTATGTTAGTATGTATGTATGTATGAATGAATGTACGTTAGTGTGATAGTATGAATGAATGTATGTTATGAATGAATGTATGTTAGCATGAATAAATGTATGTTAGCATGATAGTATGGATGAATATATGTTAGTATGTATGTATGAATGAATGAATTTATGTTAGTATGAATGAATGTATGTATGTTAGTATGAGAGTATGAATGAATATATGTTATTATAAATGAATGAATATGTTAGTATGTTTGTATGAATGTATGTTAGTATGATAGTATGAATGAATGAATGTTAGCATGAATGAATGTATGTTAGCATGATAGTATGGATGAATATATGTTAGTATGTATGTATGAATGAATGAATTTATGTTAGTATGAATGAATGTATGTTAGTATGAGAGTATGAATGAATGTATCTTATTATAAATGAATGAATATGTTAGTATGTTTGTAAGAATGTATGTTAGTATGATAGTATGAATGAATGCTAGTATGAATGAATGTATGTTAGTATGATAGAATGAATCAATGAGTGTATGTTAGTATGAATGAATGTATGTTAGTATGATAGTATGAATGACTGTATGTTAGTATAAATGAATGTATGTTAGTATGCATGTATGAATGTTTGTTAGTATGATAGTATGATTCAATGAATGTTAGTATGTATGTATGTATGAATGAATGAATGTATGTATGTATGATTATATGTTAGAATGATAGTATGAATTTAAGTATGAATGAATGTATGTTAGTATGAATGAAAGTATGTTAGTATGATAGTATGAATGAATGTATGTTAGAATGAATAAATGTATGTTAGTATGATAGTATGAATGAATGTATGTTAGTATGAATGAATGTATGTTAACATGATAGAATGGATGAATGTACATTAGTATGATAGTATGAATGAATGTATGATAGTATGAATGGATGTATGATACTATGATATTATGGATGAATGTATGTTAGTATGATAGTATGAATGAATGTATGTTAGTATGTATGTATGAATGAATGTATGTTAGTATGAATGAATGTATGTTAGTATGAATGAATGTATGTTAGTATGATAGTATGAATGAATGAATTTATCTTAGTATGAGAGTATGACCGAATGTATGTTAGTATAAATGAATGAATGTATGTTAGTATGTATGAAGGAATGAATGTATGTTAGTATGTATGAAGGAATGAATGTATGTTAGTATAATTTTATGAATGAATGTATGTTAGTATGATAGTATTAATGAATGTTAGTATGAAATAATGTATGTTAGTATGAATTAAAATGTAAACATAAGAACACGACATATAAACCTTTAAAATGTAAACATAAGTACAGGACATATAAACCTTTAAAATGTAAACATAAGAACAAAATGTAAACATAGAAACAGGAGATAAAAAAAATTACACACATTTCTCACTCTTTTTTTGTCACGTGTGCCAGCTTTTTTGAAACATGTTGCAGGCATCATTCCAAATGAGCTAACATTTGCCAAAAATAAAGTTTCCCAGTGTGACCATGAAATATCTTGTCTTTGCGGTCTATTCAATTCAATATAAGTTGAAAAGGATTTGTTCTATTTTTATTTAGCATTTACACAAGGTGACAACTTCACTGCTTGTGGTTTGTGCAGTACAGGGACCAAATGTCATATTTCCCTGAATGGCCGCCGGGTATATAGTATGCACCTGCCTAGAATTACTGCCGGGTCAAACTCGTTTCGCAAAATAATTAGCGCATGCTTAGCATTACCGCCACTCAGGATTAACGCCGGGTCAAACTTGTTTCGCAAAATATTATTTTTATTAGCGCATGTCTAGAATTTCCGCCGGGTCAAACTCGTTTCGCCAATTAATTAGCATATACCTAGAAATCCCGCCGGGTCAAACTCGTCACGTCACGAGTGACACTTCACCTGTCATCATTTTCAAAATGAAGGAGGCTGATTTCAATAATTTGAAATCGCATAAAGGGATGAAGATTAAGAGCTATTCAGTAGGATTTAAGGTCCAAGCTATTGAATATGCTAAAAAGAACAGTAAGCAGCTATGTTTTATTAATATACCGTAGCTGCGTGTGTCAAATATGAGTCATTAAATGACTCCTGTGGTAGAGGGCGTTAGTGATCCTTCTTGCGACTACTCGGCTGCAGCTAGTGATCCTTCTTGCGACTACTCGGCTGCAGAAGAAGTGACAACAAGCAGCAAGAGTGAGCAGCGATCCTTTATTTTTTCCTCTCGCTTGCACTTTTAACATGGAGGATTACATATCTAAAATAAAACAGTTTTCTAAACTGGACTTTCAATCGAAGCAGGAGGTAATAAAGGAAGATCTCCATCGAGACAGAGAGACTGCGTGGCGAAGTTGGTAGAGTGGCTGTGCCAGCAATCTGAGGGTTATTGGTTCAATCCCCACCTTCTACCATCCTACTCACGTCCGTTGTGTCCTTGGGCAAGACACTTCACCCTTGCTCCTGATGGGTCCTGGTGAACGCTTTGCATGGCAGCTCCCGCCATCATGGTGTGAATGTATGTGTGAATGTGGAAATACTGTCAAAGCGCTTTGTGAATGGGTAAATGTGCTTTGGGCTCCTTAAAAAGGGGTAGAAAAGCGCAGTACAAGTACAACCCATTTACCATTTAAAACTGAAGAAAGATAAGGAAGACTTCTATAAACAAGTTATCGATGCTTTTGATCAAAAGGAGCTGCGCATGGACTTCATTTATAAGTAAAGGTAAGACCATAATAAAGTTTTTTTTTATCAAATGTGCTTTTCATGATGGTATCCTTACATCACACGCAAATTTATAAGCGCATGCTTGCTTTTACTGCATGCCTTTGGTAAGCGCCGGAGTGAGAAGAACTTTTAAATGAATTAGCGCCCCGGCGGCAATTCAAGGAAATACAGTACACAAGGTGACAACTTCACTGCTTGTGTAGTACAGGGACCATTTAATGGATGAATTGAACATGTAACGTAAACAGAAGGAAGCAAACTCACCAGCTCAGGCTTGGAGGCGGGCCAGATGACTTGGTTGAGTTTAGCCAGGAAGCAGGCCAGACGCACGCTCCTGGATATGCGGTACTCCTCCTTCATCAGCAGGTAGATGTGGTCGGCCTCCTCCACCTGAGGGAACACACACGCTCAGCACGGGAACTTTGAATAGCCGCAAAGGTTGCAGCTGAGGCTCCTGACAAAGCGGAAGACGGACCTGACAAGCAGCTCAAGACCGGACTCTGCACTGGAAAGAAGAAGTCAGTCCATCGGTCCACAGACGAAACAAGCCTTTCGGCATTTGCCTTTTTAAAGCATCACTTGGATTACATTCTTTAACATGTCAATAATCCATCCATCAATCAATCATAGTCAGTCCTCCACAGGCTCTAGTTGGTAGGAAATGCAGCTGCTGGTCTCCAAAAGGTTCCATCCTCACTCCTCACTCAGGTTCTATTTTCTAGTAGTATGTTCTCGGGCCACTAATTATTTTAAAACCTCTTCTCACTCCGACACTTACCAAAGGCATGCGGTAAATTTAGGCCTGTGCTTAAAAATTTGAGTGTGATGTAAGGATACCATCATGAAAAGCACATTTAATAAAAAAACGTTATTATAGTCTTATCTTTACTTATAAATGAAGTCCATGCCCAGCTTCTTCTGATCAAAAGCATCGATAACTTGTTTATAGAAGTCTTCCTTATCTTTCTTCAGTTTTAAAAGTCTCTCTGTCTTGATGGAGATCTTCCTTTATTACCTCCTGCTTCCATTGAAAGTCCAGTTTAGAAAACAGTTTCATTTTGGGTATGTAATTCTCCATGTTAAAAGTGCAAGCGAGAGGAAAAAATAAACGATCGCTGCTCACTCTTGCTGCTTGTTGTCACTTCTTCTGCAGCCGAGAAAGATCACAAGCGCCCTCTACCACGGGAGTCATTTAATGATTCATATTTGACACACGCAGCTATGGTATATTAATAAAACATAGCTGCTTACTGTTCTTTTTAGCATATTCAATAGCTTGGACCTTAAATCCTACTGAATACCTCTTAATCTTCTTCCCTTTATGCGATTTCAAATGATTGAAATCAGCCTCCTCCATTTTGAAAATGATGACAGGTGAAGTGTCACTCGTGACGTGACGAGTTTGACCCGGCGGAAATTCTAGGCATATGCTAATTATTTGGCGAAACGAGTTTGACCCAGCGGAAATTCTAGACATGCGATAATAAAAATAATATTTCACAAAACGAGTTTGAGCCGGCGGTAATGCTAAGGATGCGCTAATTATTTTGCGAAACGAGTTTGACCCGGCAGTAATTCTAGGCAGGCGCATACTATATACCCGGCGGCAATTCAAGGAAATACGGTAACTCAGCTTGATATCATTTAGGTCAGGGCCGATAAAAGAATATCAATATAGACCTGCTAACTAGCACGGGAATACTTCGACGGCTACATCCAGCGGCCTGTGAAGCAGCGGAGTATAGTAGCAGCGGGGGCCGTCTACGGAGCAGACGCCAGCGGTGTGATCGGAAACGCGGATGCCGAGCGGGGCTAAAAACAAAGCAGAAGGCTAATCCCCACAGAACACCACTTCCCTCCATCCTGAAGCCGGATTTAAATGGAAGATGCGAGACCACTGGTCTGGGTAAGGAGTCAAATTAGAACAAGTTTTTTCTGCTTTGAGTGTTTCAGAGTTGGACATGTGTTTTACTGAGGTGGCTAACTATGATGCGTGCAGTTTATCAAAGCAACAAACAAACAATCGGAAAATTCCCGTCGTATCAACTCCTAGATATGGTCGTAATTATACTAAATGCAATAGGCTACTACGGATAATTTGATCAAAAATTCCCTAAAACAGCCCACTACCTATAATATAGTTTTTTTTAAACATAAGATCGTGTCCCAAAACGTTGTTAGTTAATGATATTATCAGAGACAACAATCTTAACGTCATCGGTCTCAGCGAAACCTGGCTTAAACCAAACGACTTTTTTGCGCTAAACGAGGCATGTCCTCCTAACTTTACACATGCGCATATTGCCCGTCCTCTTAAAAGGGGTGGGGGGGTCGCACTAATATACAACGAAAACTTTAACCTTAGTCCTAACATAAACAATAAATATAAATCGTTTGAGGTGCTTACTATGAGGTCTGCCACACCGCTGCCTCTACACCTGGCTGTTATCTACCGCCCCCCAGGGCCCTATTCGGACTTTATCAATAAATTCTTAGAGTTCGTTGCTGATCTAGTGACACACGCCGATAATATAATCATAATGGGGGACTTTTATACCCATATGAATACCCCATCGGACCCACCGTGTGTAGCGCTCCAGACTATAATTGATAGCTGTGGTCTCACACAAATAATAAATGAACCCACGCATCGCAACGGTAATACGATAGACCTAGTGCTTGTCAGGGGTATCACCGTTTCCAAAGTTACGATACTCCCATATACTAAAGTATTGTCCGATCATTACCTTATAAAATTCGAGGTTCAGACGCATGTTCGGCAAACTAATAATAATAATAACTGCTATAGCAGCCGCAACATTAATACGGCCACAACGACAACTCTTGCTGACCTACTGCCCTCGGTAATGGCACCATTCCCAAAGTATGTGGGCTCTATTGATAACCTCACTAACAACTTTAACCACGCCCTGCGCGAAACCATTGATAACATAGCACCGCTAAAGTTAAAAAAGGCTCCAAAAAAGCGTACCCCGTGGTTTACAGAAGAAACTAGAGCTCAGAAATTATTATGTAGAAAGCTGGAACGCAAATGGCGCACGACTAAACTTGAGGTGCACCATCAAGCATGGAGTGATGGTTTAATAACTTATAAACACATGCTAAAGCTAAATATTATTCAAATCTCGTCCACCGTAATAAAAACAATCCTAAATTTTTGTTTAGTACGGTAGCATCGCTAACCCAACAAGGGACTCCTTCCAGTAGCTCCACCCACTCAGCTGATGACTTTATGCAATTCTTTAGTAAGAAAATTGAAGTCATTAGAAAGGAGATTAAAGACAATGCGTCCCAGCTACAACTGGGTTCTATTAACACTGACACAATTGAATATACGGCGGATACTGCCCTCCAAAATAGTTTCTCCTGTTTTGAGGAAATAACATTAGAGGAATTGTTACAACGTGTAAATGGAATAAAACAAACAACATGTTTACTTGACCCACTTCCTGGGAAACTGATCAAGGAGCTCTTTGTATTATTAGGTCCATCAGTGCTAAATATTATAAACTTATCACTTTCCTTGGGCACTGTTCCCCTAGCATTCAAAAAAGCGGTTATTCATCCTCTTCTTAAAATACCTAACCTCGATCCTGACCTCATGGTAAGCTACCAACCGGTGTCTCACCTTCCCTTTATTTCAAAAATCCTCGAAAAAATTGTTGCGGAGCAGCTAAATGAACACTTAGCGTCTAACAATCTATGTGAAACCTTTCAATCCGGTTTCAGGGCAAATCACTCCACGGAGACAGCCCTCGCAAAAATGACTAATGATCTATTGCTAACGATGGATTCTGATGAGTCATCTATGTTGCTGCTCCTCGATCTTAGCGCTGCTTTCGATACCGTCGATCATAATATTTTATTAGAACGTATCAAAACACGAATTGGTATGTCAGACTTAGCCCTGTCTTGGTTTAACTCTTATCTTACTGATAGGATGCAGTGCGTCTCCCATAACAATGTGACCTCGGACTACGTTAAGGTAACGTGTGGAGTTCCCCAGGGTTCGGTCCTTGGCCCTGTACTCTTCAGCATCTACATGCTGCCGCTGGGTAACGTCATACGCAAATACGGTATTAGTTTTCACTGTTATGCTGATGACACCCAACTCTACACGCCCCTAAAGCTGACCAACATGCCGGATTGTAGTCAGCTGGAGGCGTGTCTTAATGAAATTAAACAATGGATGTCCGCTAAGTTTTTGCAACTCAACGCCAAAAAAACGGAAATGCTGATTATCGGTCCTGCTAGACACCGACCTCTATTTAATGATACAACTTTAACATTTGACAACCAAACAATTAAACAAGGCGACACGGTAAAGAATCTGGGTATTATCTTTGACCCAACTCTCTCCTTTGAGGCACACATTAAAAGCGTTACTAAAACGGCCTTCTTTCATCTCCGTAATATCGTTAAAATTCGCTCCATTCTGTCCACTAAAGACGCTGAGATCATTATCCATGCGTTTGTTACGTCTCGTCTCGATTACTGTATCGTATTATTTTCGGGTCTCCCCATGTCTAGCATTAAAAGATTACAGTTGGTACAAAATGCGGCTGCTAGACTTTTGACAAGAACAAGAAAGTTTGATCACATTACGCCTGTACTGTATATACCTTTATATACATATATACATACATATATACCTGTACTGTATATACCTTTATATACATATATACATACATATATACCTATACTGTATATACCTTTATATACATATATACATACATATATACCTATACTGTATATACTTTATATACATATATACATACATATATACCTATACTGTATATACCTTTATACATACATATATACCTATACTGTATATACCTTTATATACATATATACACACATATATACCTATACTGTATATACCTTTATATACATATATACATAAATGTATACCTATACTGTACATACCTTTATATACATATATACATACATATATACCTATACTGGCTCACCTGCACTGGCTTCCTGTGCACTTAAGATGTGACTTTAAGGTTTTACTACTTACGTATAAAATACTACACGGTCTAGCTCCATCCTATCTTGCCGATTGTATTGTACCATATGTCCCGGCAAGAAATATGCCTTCAAAGGACTCCGGCTTATTAGTGATTCCCAAAGCCCAAAAAAAGTCTGCGGGCTATAGAGCGTTTTCATTTGGGGCTCCAGTACTCTGGAATGCCCTCCCGGTAAAAGTTCGAGATGCCACCTCAGTAGAAGCATTTAAGTCTCACCTTAAAACTCATTTGTATACTCTAGCCTTTAAATAGACTCCCTTTTTAGACCAGTTGATCTGCCGTTTCTTTTCTTTTTCTCCTATGTCCCACTCTCCCTTGTGGAGGGGGTCCGGTCCGATCCGGTGGCCATGTACTGCTCGCCTGTGTATCGGCTGGGGACATCTCTGCGCTGCTGATCCGCCTCCGCTTGGGATGTTTTCCTGCTGGTTCCGCTGTGAACGGGACTCTCGCTGCTGTGTTGGATCCGCTTTGGACTGGACTCTTGCGACTGTGTTGGATCCATTATGGATTGAACTTTCACAGTATAATGTTAGACCCGCTCGAAATCCATTGCTTTCCTCCTCTCCAAGGTTCTCATAGTCATCATTGTCACCGACGTCCCACTGGGTGTGAGTTTTCCTTGCCCTTATGTGGGCCTACCGAGGATGTCGTGGTGGTTTGTGCAGCCCTTTGAGACACTAGTGATTTAGGGCTATATAAGTAAACATTGATTGATTGATATCGCAATAGACATGTAATCAGTATCAATATAAAATGCGTTACAATAAACATCCGATAAAAATATTTTCGTTGTGAAAAATAAAGATTGGTTGGTTGCGTGAACAAAGGCACTCGCGGCCTGGTAAGCATGCCAAACAGGAAGTGGTTGTTAAATGGGAGGGACACGCTAAACAGCTAATCACGTAACAGTATAAACCATCACAGCATCTCGCTGATTTTTTTAAAATAAGTTCTAAATAAGTGCTGCAGAGAGCGAAGAAATAGTGGATACAACGTGACCTCAACAGTATGGCCCTTTTTGGAGTTTTTCCCAAACGGAGCATAGTCCTTTAGCGCGCTCATCTTTTCTTATCAACCCACATCCGGTCCCTATTGGAAAAGCGTGGAGACAGGCAGGAGCTAAAGCGCAAGACTGTATAAGTAAAATAAAAAACTAAATATAAAAAACGTGCTATTTTTTAAATAATAATTTGATCCAATAATATTTAAACAATAATTACTGCATCACATAAATTAATTTCCATACTTGAATAAAAATAACAGACTAAACGAAATGCTACAGACCACTTCCTGTAAGTAAACCTGCAAATACTGGTTCTTTTCAGGTTTTTTTTTAAGTTTTCACATTTTCACACTTTGCAGTATTTTGTTACACGTTATTGAACATTTCTTACATATTCCTCATTTTTTTCCACCTTAGAGTGGTTATGTTGTGTTCACATTAACTAATTGTTTTCCATGCTTGTGTTGACATTTCCTTTCGGCCTTGATACATGAAGGGATTATAATCAGAGGAAGGTTCCATTTGAAAAAAAGCAAAGCAAATTGTTTAAGAACAATATTTCTCAAGCAGCTGTTGCAAGGAATTTAGGGATTTCACCATCAACGCTCCGTAATATCATCCAAAGGTTCAGAGGATGTGGAGAAATCACTGCACGTAAGCCGTGATATCACGCACCTTCCATCCCTTACTGCATCAAAAAGCCACATCAGTGTGTAAAGGATATCACCACATGGGCTCAGGAACACTTCAGAAAACCACTGTCAGTAACTACAGTTGGTCACTACATCTGTAAGTGCAAGTTAAAACTCTACTATGCAAAGCCAAAGCCATTTATCAACAACACCCAGAAACAATGACGGCTTGGCTGGGCCCCGAGCTCATCTAAGATGGACTGATACAAAGTGGAAAAGTGTTTTGTGGTCTGACGAGTCCACATATCACATTGTTTTTGGAAACTGTGGACGTCGTGTCCTCCAGACCAAAGAGGAAAACAACTATCCGGACTGTTCTAGGCACAAAGTGTAAAAGGCAGCATGTGTGATGGTATGGGGGTGTATTAGTGGCCAAGGCACATCTGTGAAGGCACCATTAATGCTGAAAGGTACATACAGCTTTTGGAGCAACATATGTTGCCATCCAGGCAATGTTATCATGGACGCCCCTGCTTATTTCAGCAAGACAATGCCGAGCCACGTGTTACAACGGCCTGGCTTTATAGTAAAAGAGTGCTAAAATACGTTGAACAACTCAAGCTGTACATCAAGCAAGAATGGGAAGGAATTCCACTTCAAAAATGTGTCTCTTCAGTTGCCAAACCTTTACCGAGTGTTGTTAAAAGGAAAGGCCATGTAACCCACTGGTAAAAATGCCTTTTTTGGAATGTGTTGCTGCCATTAAATTCTAACTTCATGATTATTTGCAAAAAATAACAAAGTTTCTCAGTTTGAACATGAAATACCTTGTCTTTGCAGTCTATTCAATTGAATATAAGTTGAAAAGGATTTGTTGTTTTCTCTTTTTATTTACCATTTACACAACCTGACCACTTCACTGCTTTTGTACATAGAGCCATAATTATCCCAACGTAATGTGAATAAATGCGGTATTGATGTAGACAACTCGCCATAAGTAGCTAGAGATGGCACAGCTACTGAAGGCCTTCGGCTTCAGCTGTCATGAAGAAAGTATACGTCAAAATCCTACCGTAGTGATCCCAGATGACGATGGTGAGACAGCATTGGTGAAAGGAAAATATCTATGACCAAAACCTAACCTGAGTGTTTGTAGTCTTATTTAAAAAGACCCTAAAGTGACAACTGACTTCCCACAGAAAGATAGCATGTATTTTGTCTCCCACGCCACTTGGTGGCGCTCATTGTGTTTGTCCTCACAGGAAATGAGGTGGCGTTTGTTGCCTGGTTGGTCTGCACTAAAAGCCATGAAGTTGTCGGCAGCAATAATGAGTACGGACACAAATAAATCTATGAGCACTTTAAATGCCATGTGTCTCAACGCGGTCAGTGAACAGTTGGATGTTTTGGGGACAAGAGCCATACTTGGTGAGTAATCCCAAAGCCTTTCTCATCAATTCTGAATGAATCGATGCATGCGCCTTTGAAACACAAGGAACAAAACAAACCTTCATCAATGATGATATAAAGAGGATCTGTGCGGGGGATCCAATGCCAAAAATGGCATACAAACCTAAAAAATAATAATAATAATCATACAAAAAGTGTGTTGAAAGTAAAACTTATTCTTCTAATTTTACTCAAGGACGGTTTTAGAAAGAGCGAGGGAACTCGATTGAGAATTTTGGACTTACGATTTGATTCAGACTTGATTCAAACCAATTTCTGCAATACATTAATACAACATTTCAAAATGGCTTTCAGGTTACAAAAAATCTTAACTGCAGATGTGCACCCTCAGCAAAAAAAAAACAGATTTTTGAAACTTATGAATCAATTTACAATTGAAACAGAAAAGAATCGCGATTCTAATACGAATATTTTTCCCCCATCATACCAACGATCAGCTTAAGTCTTCTTGAACACCTCCAAGTCTCAAGCCACGGTTCACAGGGTCCCAACAGGATCACTATGTTATAGTTGGAATTAGGGCAGTGAGATAAAATGATATCAATATATATCGCGACAGAAGCCAACTAAAAGCAAGAAAACAACGTGTTCCATAATACATATTGCCTTTCTTTGTCGGAATAAACCGGAAATTCCGAAGCAAAGTTGCTTGCATGAACAAAGGCACTTGCTCTCTGGTAACCAAGCAACGCAGGAAGTGATCACTGATCAGTGGGCGCGACACACTAACAGTACCAACCTCCGCCTGTAGGTGTCCTACTTCTGCGTTAAAATTACCTGAGAGGTGGGAATGACAACACAGTAGAGTTGTGAGTCTTCCAAATACGATGTCGGAAATAAAGATGGCCACATCCACGACTGCTATTTTGTGCTGGCCTTGTCTAAATATAAACAACTTCTGGGAAAATAGGAACCTTCAAACACGGAGGAAGTACAGATGCTATATTGCTTGTAACGCACAAAGTATAAACCATGTGAAATACATGTAGTATACTCTACAGTGACCTTACCATGTAAACATGTCCAATAACACTTTATTTGAAAAACTAATTAAAAGTGCTAATAACGGATATCATAGAAGCGGACATCGTACAGAGCAGCCATCTTTGAAACAAACTCAAGGGTAGTGAGAAAGCTCTGACTCTCAGAGTCGGAAAACCAACCTCGAGGGGCGTTCTCGTTGAAATTCCGACAAGGAATTCAAAAAGTCAGACTTTCCCGTACCATATGTCATTACGACGACCGGACTACAAAATAAAATTCCTTTAGAAAACAAAAACTACACCAAATGCGCCAAACGGTTACTGTACAAGCGGAGCAGGAGTCTGGTTCGCACTGCTGGTAATAAGTCAGACATGTTCCCAGGGCTACCCTTTGTCACCGGTCCTGTTCATTATCTTAATGGACAGAATTTCTAGGCGCAGTGGTAGTCCTGTTGGCTTCATCGGGCAAAAACCTTCAGCGTTTACTGGGGCGGTTTGCTGGGCTGAGGATCAGCACCTGCAAATCTGAGGCCATGGTTCTCAGTCGGAAACGGGTGCACTGCACCCCTCGGGTCGACAGTGAAGTTCTGCCTTAAGTGGAGGAGTTCAAGTATCTCGGGGTCTTGTTCACGAGAGGGACGACTAGAACGCGAGATTGACAGACGAATTGGTGTGGCGTCTGCAGTGAGGCAGTCACTGCACCGGTCTGTTATGGCAAAGAAGGAGCTGAGCCAGAAGGCAAAGCTCTCGATTTACAGGTCGTTACTACCCTCACCTTTGGTCATGAACTTTGGGTAATGACTGAAAGGACAAGGTCGCGAATACAAGCGACAGAAATATGTTTCCTCCACAAGATGTCTGAGATCACTCTCAGAGATAGGGTGAGGAACTCAGTCATCCGGGAGAGACACAGAGTAGAGCCGCTGTTCCTTCACGTAGAGAGGAGCCAGCTGAGATGGATCGGATACCTCCCTGGTGAGGTGTTTAAGGCATGTCCACCCGGGAAGAGACTTTGGGGAAGACCAAGAACACGTTGGAAAGGACCTGGGAACGCCTCTGTATCCCCCTGTAGAAGTAGAGGAGGTGGCCAGGGACAGGGAAGTCTGGCCATCTCTGTTTAGACTGTTGCTCCCGCGACCCGGACTCGGATAAGCGGCGGGAAAATGGATGGATGGACAACGAGACAAAATGGTGGCCTTTAGCCATTGGCTGAGTCATGATCCTAGAGTAAAAACTGTAGGCTAATTCCTTTTAACTAGAGAAAACATCTTGCAATAAATTGTAAATGATTTTTATACATCATTCACACACACACACACACACACACACACACACACACACACACACACACACACACACACACACACAATTGAAGTTTAGAAACCATTAAAAATTCAAAACATTAAATAAATCAGATTTTACTCACAAGTTACTCAATAATTGAGTAGGTTTTTTTGTGAAATACTTAAAGTCATTATTTTGATGAATACTTTCTACTTTTATTTGAGTCATATTATCATAAAGTATCAGTACTCTTACGTGAGTCCAATTCTTGGGTACTCCACCCACCTCTGCCCAATATAAACACATTAGTGTCAGACTAAGGTATTCATTTGTGTACATTGAACCTACTATCTATACGCAAAAGCAATATGACGTACGGGGGTGTTTTTTAACAAATTTTTCAACACAGACAGAGTTGTCCGCAATAGTAAGTGAACTCGAGTGATGTCATATAAACTCGTAAGTAAAGCCAAGTGAACACTCAATAATGAAATATGCTGGCAGAAGTGACACTTTTCACTTGAGAGAAAGACAAATTTAACTTTGACAACTCTGAACGAGAGTAAGATTGAATGACGGAAAAGTTCTGAGGTCCTGTCATATTGTTCTGGTGATATTTCATCAGGTCTTCCGGAGAAACTTCTAAAAGATCTTCTTCCCTATTTGGATGTGATCCAGCTGGATGAGCTTCAAGCAGGCCTCAACCTCAAAGGTGAGCCTGTGAGTAACTTGCGAGCATGGCCAATGGCGGCAAAACACTTTGTCTTCGTCATGTTTCCTCCCAGGAATATCCACGCTGTCTTCATGGGTGGAACTCTCCCGGCGATTGCAAGGCAGAGGCAAAGTAGGTACCCTCCGTGATGGATAGGTATTGTACCTTCAAAGACGACGACTGACGCGCTTTCATGTCTCGGATTCCAGATGTCCCAGGATCACACGGAGCAAGGCGTGAAACAAGCGGTCATGGAGCAGATATTTGCCGCGGTCATCAACGACTGCCACCTTTCTGCCACTGTTTGGAAGCATTTAAACACCTCAACCTTGTTTTTGGCGGCAGCTAAAAGCGTCAACTCCCTGACACTGTCCTCCGAGCACAACTTTGAGGGCAAATTTGTAAGCAAATGTCGACAGACGCCTGTTCTCAGCGTTCTAGAGAAGACTGTTACTAAACTCACATTGTGGTTGGAGAAGACTGAGCCCAGGGAGAAGGAGGAATTACTGATGGGCATCATCCATCGCCTGGTGCAGCACGGCGTCACCAAACATGTCATTCTACGCACCTGTGAAGACAGACTCTTATCTAAAGTGCTCTTGGCTGCAGGATGTCTAAGCAGGGAACACACTCGCGATGATGAAGAGGACAAAGAAGGCCCCCCGGCAAAGAAGCACAAATACGTTTTTTGTGAAAAAGTCCCGACTTACACGGAGTGTCCGAAAACAGCCTTTGAACATCTGGAACTGGTGGACTGTTCGTCCAGTCTCTATTGGAAGCTGACAAAAACACTTCCTTCCTGCTCCAACTTGACGTCTCTGACGCTGCGCAGCCACAGTGAGTTCCTCTTGTCAAACTACTTGCTCTTGCCAAATAAATCATTTAAAAGGAGTCATATTATATACAATACATGCCAAAAGTTTGGACACACCTTCTCATTCAATCTTTATTTTCATGACTATTTACATTGTAGATTGTCACATCTAAGCTATGAATGAACACGTGTGGAGTTATGTACTTAATAAAAAAACTGAAAACATGTTTTATATTCTAGTTTCTTCAAAATAACCACCCTTTGCTTTAAATACTGCTCTGCACACTCTTGGCATTCTCTTTATGAGCTTCAAGAGGTAGTCACCTGAAAAGGTTTTCACTTCACAGGTGTGCTTGAAGCTCATGGAGAGAATGCCAAGAGTGTGCAAAGCAGCAATCAAAGCAAAGGGTGGCTATTTTGAAGAAACTAGAATACAAAATATGTTTTCAGTTATTTCACCTTTTGTTTGTTAAGTACATAACTCCACGTGTTCATTCATAGCTTTGATGTGACAATCTACAATGTAAATAGTCATGAAAATTAAAAAAACACATTGAATGAGGAGAAGGTGTGTCCAAACTTTTGGCCTGTACTGTATAATTTTTAGCATGCTAACAGTTAGCACGTGACACGTACCAAGTTATATGATTCTGAGCTGTATGGAGGTAAAATTGGCTCAAAAAAAGTAAACATGCTAACCATTAGCATATGCAACATACCCAATTATATGATTCTGTAGTGTGCGGCTGAAAAGTACATCTAGCTGCAGACCACAGACACTTAAAGGCACGCCCTCCAAAGAACACCCGCCTTATTAGAACGCCTCAGTGTTGGCAACAATGGAAGTTAAGTGTCGTTGAGGCACGCCCACAGTGGCGGTGTGGCGCTGACACAACGGAAATGAAGTGGCCTGCAGATACTGTACGTAATACGTAATTCAGAAATAAATAAATAAAATCACTCGGTCACAACAGTAAAATATTGTCAGCGCAACAAATGGGATGGAGTTATTACAAACAAAAGTTGACATAACGCCAGCCATCCATCCATCTATCTTCAACCGCTTATCCGCAAGCGACAACTACCCTAGCAGACACCCCCAGACTTCCCTCTCCAGAGCAACATTTGCAACTTCCTCCTGGGGAATCCCAAAGCATTCCAAGGCCAAAGAGATGTAACCCCCCCAATCTGGTCCTTGGCCTGCCGCGGTGTCTCCTCCCAGTGGGACGTGCAACAAGGACCTCCCTAGGGAGATACTCGTGAGGCATTCGCACAAGATGCCCGAACCACCAAAGCTGGTTCCTTTCCAAACGAAGGAGCAGCGTCTCTACTCCGAGGCTCTCTCCAACCATCCATCCATTTCTTCCGCTTATCCGAGGTCTGGTCACGGGGGCAGAAGCCTAAGCAGGGAAGCCCAGACTTCCCTCTCCCCAGCCACTTCGTCCAGTTCCTTCCGGGGGATCCCGAGGCGTTCCCAGGCCAGCCGGGAGAGATAGTCTTCCCAACGTGTCCTGGGTCTTCCCCGTGGCCTCCTACCGGTTGGACGTGCCCGAAACACCTCCCTAGGGAGGCTATCGGGTGGTATCCTGACCAGATGCCCGAACCACCTCATCTGGCTCCTCTCCATGTGGAGGAGCAGCGGCTTTACTTTGAGTTCCTCCCGGATGGCAGAGCTTCTCACCCTATCTCTAAGGGAGAGACCCGCCACCCGGCGGAGGAAACTCAATACGGTCGCTTGTACCCGTGATCTTGTCCGTTCGGTCATGACCCATAGCTCATGACCATAGGTGAGGATGGGAACGTAGATCGACCGGTAAATTGAGAGCTTTGCCTTCCGGCTCAGCTCCTTCTTCACCACAACGGATCGGTACAACGTCCGCAATACTGAAGACACCGCACAGATCCGCTTGTCGATCTCATGATCCACTCTTCCTTCACTCGTGAACAAGACTCCGAGGTACTTGAACTCCTCCACTTCAGGCGAGATCTCCTCCCCAACCCGGAGATGGCACTCCACCCTTTTCCGGGCGAAAACCATGGACTCAGACTTGGAGGTGCTGAGTCTCATCCCAGTCGATTCACACTCGGCTGCGAACCGATCCACTGAGAGCTGAAGATCTTGGCCAGATGAAGCCATCAGGACCACATCATCTGCAAATAGCAGAGACCTAATCCTGCAGCCACCAAACCAGATACCCTCAACGCCCTGACTGCGCCTAGACATTCTGTCCATAAAAGTTATGAACAGAATCGGTGACAAAGGGCAGCCTTTGTGGAGTCCAACCCTCACTGGAAACGGGTCCGGCAATGCGGACCAAGCCCTGACACTGATCATACAGGGAGCGGACCGCCACAATAACACAGTCCGTTACCCCTTACTCTCTGAGCACTACCCACAGGACTTCCTGAGGGACATGGTCCAATGCCTTCTCCAAGTCCAAAAAGCACATGTAGATTGGTTGGGCAAACTCCCATACCCTCTCTCCAACCAAGGACGCTAAAATTAGATCTAACCAGTGTGCATTTATCTATGAAAATATGGAGAAGCAGCTGGAAGTCCAACCCTAACCCAAATAATTAATATTGCATTACTTCTTAATGCGACTGCATTTGTGTGTACTACATTCTGGTGTATAGTTTTCAGAGGTGGGTAGAGTAGCCAGAAATTGTACTCAAGTAAGAGTACTGTTACTTTAGAGATGTATTACTCAAGTAAAAGTAAGGAGTAGTCATCCAAATATTTACTTGAGTAAAAGTAAAAAGTATGTTGTGAAAAAACTACTCAAGTACTGAGTAACTGATGAGTAACCTGTTTGTTTAATAATTACGGCGACAGATAATGCACACAAACATAAAAATAGCAATGAGCAAATTCATAGCCAGGAATATCTCTTAAGCAACTAAAACAATAATATATATTAAATAATAATACACTAAAATAAAAAAGATAAGGCAAATTGAGTCACAATAACTTAACAGCACCATAGGCTCAGTAGGCATTGGTTGATTGATTGATTGAAACTTGTATTAGTAGATAACACAGTACAGTACATATTCCGTACAATTGACCACTAAATGGTAACACCCCAATAAGTTTTTCAACGTTAATCAATTACTTAATAAAAGACCAAGTCGAGGTGATCTACCTCATATATACATATACACACACATATCATATATATATATATATATATTAGTATATAATTCATAGTTTTTTATTTTGCCGTTTTTGTTGAAATGTTAAAGGTGTTTTAATGAATATACATGCATGTTTAACATATAGATTCCTATCTTTCATGAAGACAAGAATATAAGTTGGTTTATTACCTGATTCTGATGACTTGCATTGATTGGAATCAGACAGTATAGTGCTGATAATGTCCACATTTTCAAATGGAGGAGAAAAAAAGTTCCTCCTTTCTGTCTAATACCACATGAAAGTCGTTAGTTTTTGGCATCTTATTTGTCCAGCTTCCATATTCGTTTTTATACATTTTACAAGAAATACATTGGCGGCAAACTCCGTAGCTTGCTAGCTTGTTTGCGCTGGCTTTCGGAGACTCTTATTTTGTTAGCGCAGGCGCGATGGAGCGGCACTTTTATTGTGAAGACAGGAACTGTGCGATCAGTCTTTAGGCTTTTGACGGGAAGTATGGTTGAAATAAAAAGTGTCTTTTTTCCTTTACACTTTTGATTGATTGATTGAAACTTTTATTAGTAGATTGCACAGTACAGTACATATTCCGCACAATTGACCACTAAATGGTAACACCCCAATAAGTTTTTCAACTTTTTTAGGTCGGATTCGACGTGTGACTGTCATGTGACCGCCTGGTTTTGTTTGATTGGTCCAACGTCACCAGTGACTGCATTTGATTGGTGAAACGCAGGCATGTGTAGTTCCTACTTTGAATGCGTGTCTGACAAAATCAAAACAAACAAAGCGTGCATTAACAGATCGATTAAAAAAAAAGTAGCGAGTAGCGACCTGATTGCAGATAAATGGAGCGGAGTAAAAGTAGCGTTTCTTGTCTATAAATATACTCAAGTGAAAGTAAAAGTATGTTGCATAAAAACTACTCTTAAAAGTACAATTTATCCCAAAAGTTACTCAAGTAGATGTAACGGAGTAAATGTAGCGCGTTACTACCCACCTCTGATGGTTTTCCATATATTTTAGTGATGCAACAATATTTTGGCCACCTGTAAAGTTTCTGCCAAAAATGCCCCAAAATGACCTTTTTCAGCTTTTGGCCGAACACCGTTTATCACTGAAACAGCGTTACCGGCGACGTCACCATTAAGCATCGCTAAAGCTTGCGTTGGAATCACTGGACGTAGCTGCGTACCTGAAAGAATGTGCACCTTTTATGTCTGTGGTAAAAGATGCTTACGCACACTATACGCTTTTTTATGTGCAGAAGGCTTTTCATTTCTGGACGTGATGTTCCTCGCCCGGGCGCTGAAGGCCCGATGCTCCCACGTGTCCCTCAGACGTCTGTCCATCGAAACGCTGAAATGCCCGTCGCTGCTGACCGACCTGTTGCACGCCTGCCCCGGGCTGACGGAGCTCAACGTGACATTTGAGAGTTTCTCTGTGGACAATCAGCCGCTGACGGGCGACACGGGTGAGTCTCGGCGCTCTCGCCTGCACGGCAGCTTCGGTGCGTGTCATTCTGTCGGCTTCCACCGTCCCGCAGGTGAACTTCCGCTGAAGCGCCTGTCAGTCAAACTGACGGAGCAGGTGGCCACGGCCACCTTCCTCTTGCCCGTGCTGAGACGCTGCCCCTGCCTGGTCAGGCTTCATGTTCAAGCCGTGCGCCTGCAGAGCCAGCACTCTCACAAGCAGCTCCTCAACATGCTGTCAGGTGAACATATTGAAATGTCAATGACTATGGAAGTATTGTTGCGCTCTCAGTCTCTAATCCAATTTGAATAGAATAGAATAGAATGGACTTTATTGTCATTATATTTGCATATAACTAGATTAAAGACTCCAACTTAAGGTACGGTAGTGGGAACAAATATGGGGTAAAATAAATAACACAAGAGGACCCTAACCCTAACAGTTGAAATAAACAGACTACTATCCAACAAAAATAAGCAATCCTGTACAATATACAAAACACTATAGAAATATAAAATACTGTACAATATACAGAACAAGACAAGAGTACCCAAGTAATAAATAACTATCCGTGTCGGACGTATTGCACTCGAAGGGTAGCATTGCACAGTAGGATATTGAATAGGGGGTGAATTATTATTATTATTATAAGTTAGAGTTCAACGTGGTGACAGCTCTGGGAAAACAAGTGTCTGTGTACTAATGTGTGTGTCTGTATCGCAATGTGGGCTTGTTGTAAGTTGTCTCTCTGTATTTCCTCCATTTCCTTGTCTTTTTACACATGAGTTTTTGCCAAGTTTCTGCCGTTACGGAGTTGTGAGTTTTCAGAGGTGTGTACGTGTAAAGCAATGTGTGTTTAAGAGTTGGGTGTGCTTAAACATTTGAGTTGTGAGAAGCAGGAACCATAATTTGCTGTTGTTTTACATATGACTTTTTGCTACGATTTTGCTGTTAAAGGAATTGTGTGTCCGTATTCAGAAGTGTGCATGTGTAAAGCAATCTGTGTCTAAGAGTTGTGTAGGAAAATGTGTCTGTCTGTAATCAGATTTGTGTGAAGAAGGAAACCTGATTGGCTTTCTTCTAACGTGTGAATTGTGCTATGTTTCTGCTGTTAAGGAGTTGTGTGTCCGTATTCTGATGTGTGTACATGTGAAGCAATCTGTGTTTAAGAGTTGTGAGTGCGTAAAACATTGATTTGTGAGAAGCAGGAGCCCTAATTGGACGTTTTTTTTTTTACATGTGACCTTTTGCTACGTTTCTGCTGTTGAGTTGTGTGTCCGTATTCAGAAGTGTGTATGTGTAAGCAAGTGTCTTAAGAGTTGTGTAGGAAGATGAGTGTCTGTAATCAGATTTGTGTGAAGAAGGAACCCTCATTGTCTTTTTGTTTGTTTTTACACATGCGTTTTTGCTTTTTCTGCCATTAAGGAGTTGTGTATCCGTATTTCGAAGTGTGTGCGTGTAAAGCAATCCGTCTAAGAGTTGTGTAAGAAAATGTCTGTCTGTAATCAGATTCGTTTGAAGCAGGAACACTGATTGGCTGTCTTTTTGCTACGTTTTTCAGCTGTTAATGAGTTGTTTGTCTGTATTCAGAGGTTTGTATGTGGAAAGCAATCAGAGTTGTGTAAGAAAATGTATAATTAGATTGTCTTGCACACTACTTTAGTCTTGCACTTTACTTGTAAAACTGAAATACAAACAATGACAAATGTGATCCAAACAACATACTGAAATGTAATACACAGTATGTAAATATTAGCTTTTACACAAATATACAATACTATCATCAAACAAATACTTCTGAGTGTTGAAAATATTTAGATGGTGGAAATATATGACTGACAGCCATTTTAAAACTCAAAACATCCATTAAACAGTGCACAAAAATCGTTTTTCCATAAACAACTTATCAAATTGAACCATGTTCCAACTTAATATTGAGTTATATAAACAAGTCCAACAGTTTTCTTACAGACTTATCTTTTCCAAGGCTTGTAAGAGCTAACAACTTGTCTGCTTCTCATTTATCTCAAACTAACTTCCTGAAATCGTCGACCCAGAAGTGCCTAAACAAATCAAGCGCAGTAATTTCCTATCGCCACAAGGTGTCAGTAAGAGTCTACAATCAAATGGGCGTAACGGGCTGTCTTCTTGCTACGTTTCTGCCGTTAAAGAATTGTATGCCTGTATTCGGAAAAGGGTGGAATGCCATCTCCGGGTTGGGGAGGAGACCCTGCCCCAAGTGGAGGAGTTCAAGTACCTAGGAGTCTTGTTCACGAGTGGGGGAAGAGTGGATTGTGAGATCAGCAGGCGGATCGGTGCGGCGTCTTCAGTAATGCGGACGTTGTACCGATCCGTTGTGGTGAAGAAGGAGCTGAGCCGGAAGGCAAAGCTCTCAATTTACCGGTCGATCTACGTTCCCATCCTCACCTTTGGTCATGAGTTTTGGGTCATGACCGAAAGGATAACATCACGGGTACAAGCGGCCCAAATGAGTTTCCAGGTCTCTCCCTTAGAGATAGGGTGAGAAGCTCTGCCATCCGGGAGGAACTCAAAGTAAAGCCGCTGCTCCTCCACATGGAGAGGAGCCAGATGAGGTGGTTCGGGCATCTGGTCAGGATGCCACCCGAACGCCTCGCGAGGGAGGTGTTTAGGGCACGTCCAACCGGTAGGAGGCCACGGGGAAGACCCAGGACATGTTGGGAAGACTATGTCTCCCGGCTGGCCTGGGAACGCCTCGGGATCCCCCGGGAAGAGCTAGACGATGTGGCTGGGGAGAGGGAAGTCTGGGTTTCCCTGCTTAGGCTCTTGCCCCCGCGACCCGACCTCGGATAAGCGGAAGATGATGGATGGATGGATATTCAGGTGTTTACGTGTATAGCAATCTGTGTCTAAAAGTTGCGCGTGATTAAAAAAAAGTGTGTCTGTGTGTAATCAGATTTGTGTGAAGCAGGAACCCCGATTGGCTGTCTTTTTACACGTGAATGCTTCTCTTCTCACATGTACTCACCTGATTTCTATGGAAGCCCCGCCCTCCAACGGAGGAAACACGATCATTTTGGCTGTCGCTGGCCAAATAGACATTTGCTAAACCTCTGCTCTCAGACCACTATTGGGAACACACGTTATCTTTTAGTGGTGTTTTGTGTTTTTCCTTCTTGATTTTGAAGGCGCCTGGTTCATTGTCTGTTGTCCGTGTTGTGCCTTTCTATGTTTTTGCCGTACCTATGTCGTCCCTTTTGGTACCTAGTGAAGGAACCTCCTACTTGCACGTCGCCCGGCTTCCATGCATCTTGGGATCACGCTGACCGTGACGAATAAATAACTGAGAGGCGGTGACATAGAGAAGCTTTAGGGGTTTAGAGGAATGGTGAAAAAGTGGGGTACTTCCTGTATTTGACGGAGCTTTTCTTTATAGAGTGTAATGGCCGCCTGACATGTCTCCACCTGGAGAACCTCAACATGTCTGATTGTCTGCACGAGATCCTAAACGTTGTGCGAGCGTGCAAGCTGGAAGGTAACAAATTCCCCGCCGTCGTCAAATTCTTTATGCCGCCATGTATGACGTGGCTTTCGTCTTTCAGAGCTCCGCCTTCACGACTGCCGCCTCCTGGAGCAGCAGAGCAATAAGCAGGAGTCTTTGCAGCTTCTGGTCGGCGCCCTGAAGGCGGCGCCGTCCCTGCGCAAGCTCACCTTGTCTCAGAACCGCCTCGGTAAGCCTCGCGCGCCCTTCGCCGCGTCATGCCTACCTGCTGACGTGTGGCCTGTGTCCACAGCCAGCGACGTGCACGTGCTGGCGGAACTCTTCTCTGGACCCACGCCGAGCTCGGTGGAGCACCTGGATGTTCGGTGAGGCACTACCGCTTCCGCAGAACCTTCCAATTCTCAAATAATGGAGCGGGCCCCCCCCCTTGGGACATGAGATGCGATAGTGTGTATCTTGACACATACACAGATGAATAAATAAACATTCATTTTAGGCCGTTCCAAACTGAAGAGGGGAGTTTGCCCAACATGTACGAATTCAGTACACACAACGAAATAGCAGATTTTCGGAATAACTCGCCAACACGCACCCACCCAAAACTTTTTTGCGACACAGCACGTAACAATTATTTTGTACTAAAAAGGTGTCGGATTTACAATATCATCGGGCTAAGATCAGAGACACGCAGTAACAAGCTACATGTAGCTACGCTACATAGCTTAACTACATTTCCCAGAAGCTTGGCGGTAAATTCACTACTTTTTGACCAAGAAGCTATTCCTGTAGCTTAGCTATTTTCAGACCCTCGTAGCGAGGTAGCTAACATCAACGCTACAAGCTACAAACTGAGAAATGGACTGCAAATCCATGCCCAAGAAATACAGAAAGTATGCAAAGACCCAGGTGAATGAAAACATCGGTAATGACTGGTTGGTGTTCGTATAATGAGTCACAATCGGCTAAGCTTAGGGCGAAACATTACGGACTGGCCAATCAGAGGCAAGATAAGGCAAATCATCGAAACTATCAAGCAAAATCATAACATGACGACGAGGGAGTCATATGTATGTATGTATATATATATACACATATATATATATATATATATATATACACATATATATATATATATATATGTGTATATATATATATATATATATATATATATATATATATATATATATATATATATATATATATATATATATATTAGGGCTGGGCAACAATTAAAAATTTTAATCGAAGTTAATCGCACTTTTTCTCTGATTAATCGCGATTAACTGCATTGTATACGCAAAGCCCAATAATGAATTCAAAAGTAGTGTGTAGTGCACCTTTATTGGAATATTCTCCCACATGAACAAAAGCGCCAAAACATTTGTTGTGCAAACACAATTCAAATCAGTCCTTGTTAAACAGTAGCAGTTAAATAGCATATTTTATGAAAATCAACTCAAAAAATGTAAATACAAACATTTAAGCTTATTTCCACTGCCAGGGTATTTAAGTCATCCTGTTTGTTATGGAAAATAAATATAATCTACATACAAATCTCTGAGCCACAATCATAACATCCGAACAGGCAATTTCTGAGGTAACAGCAGAAACATTTTTTTTATCAGGGATCTTATGTTTAGAAAACCTATATTGTAGGTAGTGGGCTGTTTTAGGGAATTTTTGATCAAATTATCCTTAGTAGCAATATTAATAATGTTGTGTTTATTATTCGTAGTGCACTTAAAATAATTATGACCATATCTAGGAATTGATATGATGGGAATTTTCCGATTGTTTGCCTGGTGCTTTGATAAACTGAACGCATATACATGGTACTATATTGTCATGTTATGAGCCAGGGAAAAAAAGAACTATCCTACCCAGCATGCAACAGGAGTGACGAGCATGCGCGGTAGCCCGGTAAAGGTTGTGTGTCGCCATGACGGCATCTTGTATGTTGTGATATGCACGCTCTGAAAGCAAACGTTAAGAATTCAGCCAACACAACACATATACTCCGCTGCTTCACAGGCCGCTGGATGTAGCCGGCAAAGTATTCCCATGCTAGCTAGCCGGTCTAGCAAGCACGCGTCATTCAGTCCAAAACGGCCCGATCTATCCACATCCAGAATTGTCTGGCGGTCGTAAGTGATCCCGGAGTGACCACGCTGTAAGCCAGCCATGAAATTTGCAGAATTGTCCGGTATTTTTGCCAAATGTTCCATCTTTACCAACAGCCCCTCCACGCCGAAGCCCGTCTGGGCGCCGCCATCTTTATAAGAAAAGGCGTTAACAAAATAAAAGCATGTAAACAACATACGCAAATGCGCGATAAAATAATTGTCGGCGTTAATAGATTGATGAGTTAACTCGTAATTAACGCATTAATTTGCCCACCCCTGATATATATATATATAATTATTTTATCAGTGGTGGGCCATGCGTTTCCCACCTCGGCCTTCAGAGATGTCCAACTTAAATGAATACCTCTCAAAATAGCATCATTGATGTCACCACATGATCATTGCTGGTGTAATACTATACAGGAACACATTTACGCACTGCTGCGTGTTGAATCACCTCAACAGTGTACAAAACGGGTTATTTTCTGGTGCATTTAAAAATCAATAAACCCGCATCAGCACTTAAAACATATCTTATGTTGTGATGTCAAAATTAAAATTGTAAAAAACATAAAAACGTGACAAAAATAAAAGATTTGAACTCAAAATTTGTAGCACCCATTCAACGCCGTATAGGTGGCGGGCATTTTCCCATTTCATCGCCAGGAGCTGAGCTAGCTTCCGGTTGGCTGACATCGTCTCACAAGATGTCGTTTCTCTTTAAATATCCTTCTTGAAAATGGCCCTGCAAATATATATCTGCCACCTAATCAACGTTTTGTTCTCCTTTGTGGTTTAAAAAAAGTGAGTATCGGTGATTCCTCTGCTAGCTGGCTGAAGTGTAGGCTGCGGTGCAACACTTCCTGCTTTTAGTAAATTGCAACTTGTGATTGGATACTCACTTTGGAGTGACAAGTGAGTACCTAATCACAGTCTCGTTAACATGAGGCTACCTAGATAGGCCACGGTCAACAACTTGCGATCTGATTGGCTATCGCAACTGTCTATCAACTGTATGTGTTCTGAAATGCATCCGCTAACGGATGCCGATCTGCACACCACCGCTGTGGCTAAAACCAGTGAGTATCCAATCACAGGATGCGTAAATGTCACCTTCAACCTGAGGCCAGCTAGAAGGCCTTACCGACAACAACTTGTGATCTGATTGGCTATCGCAACTGTGGGTGTGAGGTGTCAGAGGAGGGGAGCGTGAGAGTCAATAACGTCTTTAGTGTTAGTAAAGATGTATCGTGAGAAAAAGAGAAACATTAAGTTTAGGGCAGGGCATGAATACAATATGCCCCCTCACTACCTGACTAAGATGTCTGTCTTCTCCCGCACAGCCTCAACTCCATCAACTCGGAGGACCTGATGCACTTTGCCGAGGCTATGACGGCGTGTCCCCCGCCGCGCCGTCTCACCCTCGACCTCAGGGACAACCTGGGAGACCGTGACGTAGACGAATGGAATGCCGCGCTGGACAAGCTCCGCCCACTCTGTCAGACGTTGGTCAACCACATCAGCAACATGTAACAAGGCGACGAGTCAGCAGGAGTGTTTGATTCAATAAAAGCGTCAACTTTTGCTCAGATTAGGCAACAAACAACTGAACACACAATCTTCCTCGCTCATCCTCTTCATCGTAGCTCGTAATAAGAAAAAAACATTCTTACACTAGCACGCATGCACACACACACACACATACATACATACAAAGGTGTGTGAGCAGGACCCACATGAACACATTACCGACACAAAGGCATCAAATACATAGAAAAATAATTATCCATCCATCTTCCGCTTATCCAAGGTCGGGTCGCGGGGGCAGCAGCTTAAGCAAAGATGCCCAGACTTCCCTCTCTTCAACCACTTTGTCCAGCTCCTCCTGGGGGATCACCAAGGCGTTCTTAGACCAGCCGGGAGACATAGTCTCCCTAATGTGTCCTGGGTCTTCTCCGTGGCCTCCTACCGGTGGTAAATTCCCTAAACACCCCTCGAGGGAGGCATCCTGACTAGATGCCCAAACCACCTTATCTGGAGGAAGAGCGGCTTTACTCTGAGCTCATCCTGAATGACCAAGCTTCTCCCCCTGTCTCCAAGAGAGAGCTACGCCACCCAACAAGGGAAACTCAATTCGGCCGCTTTTACCCGTGATCTTGTCCATTCGGTCATAACCCAAAATACGAAAGTAGATCGGCCGGTGAATTGAGAGCTTTGCCTTCCAGCTCAACCCCTTCTTCACCACGACAGATCAATGCAGACGCCGCCTGTCGGTCTCAGGATGTACTCTTCCCTCACTTGTGAGCAAGACTCCAAGGTACTTGAACTTCTCTGAACCGATCCAGTGAGAGCTGAAGATATTGGCCTGATGATGCCATCAGGACCACATCGTTTGCAAAAAACAGCCTTGACTGCGCCTACAAATTTTGTCCATAAAAGTTATGGACAGAGTTCGTGACAAAAGGGCAACCCTGGCGGACTCCAACCCTCCCTGGAAAGTGATCCAATTTACAGCCGTTACAATGCGGACCAAGCTCTGACACCGATCTTAAAGGGTGCGGACTGCCAAAACAGACGGTCCAATACACTGTACTCTCTGAGCGCTTCCCATAAGACTTCCTGAGGGACGCGGTGAAACGTCTCGTCCCAAATACACAAAGCATATGTAGACTGGTTGGGCAAACTCCCATGCACCCTCAAGGAGGTGTTCCACAGTTCCACAACCAGGATGAAAACCACACTGCTCCTCCTGAATCCGAGGTTTGACTATCTGCAGTAGCCTCCTCTCCAGTACAGCAGAGTAGACCTTACCAGGAAGGCTGAGGAGTGTTTTTTCGGAATTAAGAAACATGCTGGCTTGAATACACAGGGTGAAATAAACGGCTACATCTCAAACATTCATTTGATGCCCTCCGTCTGATCACCGTTTAGGCCCAGAACCTCCTCGTACAGGCGGGTCTGGACCCAAGGCAGCTGGTGTTCCGAGTAGCGCTCCTTCTGCAGTGCCAAGACCACCTCCAAGAAGGAGCTGAACATGGAGGGACTGAAGATGGAATTCCGGACGTGTTACATCTCCTTTAAGCATGGCTTCTGCAGACCCTGGAGAACAACCGTTAACAATTGGGTCAGCCGGGAAACCAGCAGGGTTGTGGTCTTAAGTAGTCCACAGATCGGTACCTTTTTGGTGCCAGTTAGAGCTGCCTTAGTCAACTTCCTGTTGCTGTTTTTGACGTAGCTGCTGATGGCTACCCCTGAAGGGGAACACAAGCGCTCTCTCTTCATTTTCTGAGCGTGAACACGGTTCTTGCAGGACAAAAAGCGTTTTTCAAATTTTCGACTCTCATGTAGCTAAACAATTCGCTCCAACACTCAAAATATAGTATTATCATTGTTACATTTGAAGTCATGACACATGACGTATCCAGTGAGTGTTATTCCTTTTTTATGCCAGCAGAGGGAAGCACAACACCCTTAATGACTAACTCCTCTGTAAGTCAGCAACAAGCCAGTCGCAAAGCTAGAAGGAAAAGCTAACCACAGCCACATGGATGATAGACTGTCAACGTTCTGTAGAATTTGTGTTGACCAAACACTAAGAGGAGGTCTATGCTGTCAGAGTGTAGCGCGTACCCTTGGTGTCGTTGAGAGGGTCCATGTGTCGGCCCTTCAGGTCGTTGTGGAAGCGCGGGGGGAAGAAATCAATCAATCAATGTTTATTTATATAGCCCTAAATCACAAATGTCACAAAGGACTGTACAAACCACTACGACTACGACATCCTCGGAAGAACCCACATAAGGGCAAGGAAAACTCACACCCAGTGGGACGCCGGTGACAATGACGACTATGAGAACCTTGGAGAGGACCTCAAATGTAGGCAACCCCCCCCCTCTAGGGGACCGAATGCATTGGATGTCGAGCGGGTCTAACATGATACTGTGAAAGTCCAATCCATAGTGGGTCCAACACAGCCGCGAGAGTTCAGTTCAAAGCGGATCCAAGACAGCAGCGAGAGTCCCGTCCACAGGAAACCATCCCAAGCGGAGTCCGATCAGCAGCGTAGAGATGTCCCCAACCGATACACAGGCGAGCAGTCCATCCTGGGTCCTGGCGAGCGGTCCATCCTGGGTCCCGACTCTGGACAGTCAGTACTTCATCCATGGCCAACGGACCGGACCCCCTCCACAAGGGAGGGGGGGATAGAGGAGAAAAAGAAAAGAAGCGGCAGATCAACTGGTCTAAATAGGAGGTCTACTTAAAGGCTAGAGTATACAAATGAGTTTTAAGGTGAGACTTAAATGTTTCTACTGAGGTAGCATTTCGAACTGTTATCGAGAGGGCATTCCAGACTGCTGGAGCCCGAACAGAAAACGCTCTATAGCCCGCAGACTTTTTTTGGGCTTTAGGATTCACTAATAAGCCGGAGTCTTTTGAACGCAGATTTCTTGCCGGGACATATGCTACAATACAATAGGCAAGATAGGATGGAGCTAGACCGTGTAGTATTTTATACGTAAGTAGTAAAACCTTAAAGTCACATCTTAAGTGCACAGGAAGCCAGGGAAGGTGAGCCAGTATAGGTATATATATATATATATATATATATATATAAAAATAAAGGTATATACAGTATAGGCGTAATATGATCAAACTTTCTTGTTCTTGTCAAAAGTCTAGCAGCCGCATTTTGTACCAACTGTAATCGTTTAATGCTAGACATGGGGAGACCCGAAAATACATTACAGTAATCGAGACGAGACGTAACAAACGCATGGATAATGATCTCAGCGTCGTTAGTGGACAAAATGGAGCGGATTTTAGCGATATTACGGCGATGAAAGAAGGCTGTTTTAGTAACGCTTTTAATGTGTGACTCAAAGGAGAGAGTTGGGTCGAAGATAACACCCAGATTCTTTACCATGTCGCCTTGTTTCATTGTTTCGTTGTCAAATGTTAAAGTTGTATTATTAAATAGAGGTCGGTGTCTAGCAGGACCGATAATCATCATTTCCGTTTTCTTGGCATTGAGTTGCAAAAAGTTAGCGGACATCCATTGTTTAATTTCATTAAGACACGCCTCCAGCTGACTACAGTCCGGCGTGTTGGTCAGCTTTAGGGGCATGTAGTGTTGGGTGTCATCAGCATAACAGTGAAAGCTAACACCGTATTTGCGTATGATGTCACCCAGCGGCAGCATGTAGATGCTGAAGAGTACAGGGCCAAGGACCGAACCCTGGGGAACTCCACACGCTACCTCAACATAGTCCGAGGTCACATTGTTATGGGAGACGCACTGCACCCTGTCAGTAAGATAAGAGTTAAACCAAGACAGGGCTAAGTCTGACATACCAATTCGTGTTTTGATACGCTCTAATAAAATATTATGATCTAAGGTATCGAAAGCAGCGCTAAGATCGATGAGCAGCAACATAGATGACGCATCAGAATCCATCGTTAGCAATAGATCATTAGTCGTTTTTGCGAGGGCTGTCTCCGTAGAGTGATTTGCCCTGAAACCGGATTGAAAGGTTTCACACAGGTTGTTAGACGCTAAGTGTTCATTTAGCTGCTCTGCAACAATTTTTTGGAGGATTTTTGAAATAAAGGGAAGGTGAGACACCGGTCGGTAGTTTACCATGAGGTCAGGATCGAGGTTAGATCTTTTAAGGAGAGGATCAATAACCGCTTTTTTGAATGCTAGGGGAACAGTGCCCGAGGAAAGTGATAAGTTTATAATATTTAGCACTGATGGACCTAATAATAAAAAGAGCTCCTTGATAGGTTTCCCAGGAAGTGGGTCAAGTAAACATGTTATTTGTTTTATTCCATTTACACGTTGTAACAATTCTAATGTTATTTCATCAAAACGAGAGAAACTATTTTGGAGGGCAGTATCCGCCGTATATACAGTCGTATCTGTGTTAATATAACCCAGTTGTAACTGGGACACATTGTCTTTAATCTCCTTTCTAATAAGTTCAATTTTCTTATCAAAGAACTTCATAAAGTCATCTGCCGAGTGGGTGGAGCTACTGGAAGGAGTCCTTTTTTGGGTTAGCGATGCTACTGTACTAAACAAAAATTTTGGATTGTTTTTATTAAGGCGGATGAGATTTATAAATAAATAAATAAATGGGTTGTACTTGTATAGCGCTTTTCTACCTTCAAGGTACTCAAAGCGCTTTGACACTACTTCCACATTTACCCATTCACACACTGACGGAGGGAACTGCCATGCAAGGCGCTAACCAGCACCCATCAGGAGCAAGGGTGAAGTGTCTTGCTCAGGACACAACTGACGTGACGAGGTTGGTACTAGGTGGGGATTGAACCAGGGACCCTCAGGTTGCGCACAGCCAATCTCCCACTGCGCCATGCCGTCTCTTGATTTGAGTAATATTTAGTTTTAGCAAGGTAAGCATGCGTTTATAAGTTATTAAACTATCACTCCATGCTTGATGGTGCACCTCAAATTTGGTCGTGCACCATTTGCGTTCCAGCTTTCGACATAATAATTTCTGAGCTCTAGTTTCTTCTGTAAACCATGGCGTACGCCTTTGTGGAGCCTTTTTTTAACTTCAGCGGTGCTATACTATCAATGGTTTCGCGCAGGGCGTTGTTAAAGTTGTTAGTGAGGTTGTCAATAGATCCCACATACTTTGGGAATGGTGCCATTACCGAGGGCAGTAGGTCAGCAAGAGTTTTCGTTGTGGCAGCATTATTGTTGCGGCTGCTATAGCAGTTATTATTATTAGCTTGCCGAACATGAGTCTGAACTTCGAATTTTATAAGGTAATGATCGGACATTACTTTAGTACACGGGAGTATCATAACTTTGGAAACGGTGATACCCCTGACAAGCACTAGATCTATCGTATTACCGCTGCGATGCGTCGGTTCATTTATTATTTGTGTAAGGCCACAGCTATCAATTATAGTCTGTAGCGCCACGCTCGGTGAGTCCGATGGGGTATTCTTATGGATATTAAAGCCCCCTATTATAATTATATTATCGGCGTGCGTCACTAGATCAGCAGCAAACTCTGAGAATTCACTGGTAAAGTCTGAATAGGGCCCTGGGGGGGCGGTAGATAACAGCCAGGCACAGAGGCAGCGGTGTGGCAGACCTCATAGAAAGCACTTCAAACGATTTATATTTATTATTTAAGTTAGGACTAAAGTTAAAGTTTTCGTTGTATATTCATATATGTATATATATATATATATATGTATATCCGACGTCCCACTGGGTGTGAGTTTTCCTTGCCCTTATGTGGGCCTACCGAGGATGTGGTAGTGGTTTGTGTTGTGGTTTGTGCAGCCCTTTGAGACACTAGTGATTTAAACATTGATTGATTGATATTAGTGCGACCCCCCCACCCCTTTTAAGGGGACGGGCAGGGCAATATGCGTATTCGTAGAGTTAGGAGGAGATGCCTCATTTATCGCAAAAAAGTTGTCTGGTATAAGCCAGGTTTCGCTGAGACCGATGACGTTAAGATTGTTTTCTCTAATGACCTCATTAACTAATAACATTTTGGGAGACAATGATCTGATGTTTAGAAAGCCCATATTATAGGTAAATGGGCTGTATAAAAGAGTTTTTGATCAAATTATCCATAGTAGCAATGTTAATAATGTTGCGTTTATTATGCGCAGTGCACTTAAAATAATTACGACCATATCTAAGAATTGATATTACAGGAATTTTCAGATTGTCTACTTGGTGCTGCGATAAACTGAACGCATCATAATTTGCCACCTCAGTAGAACGCATGTCTAACTCTGACATAGTCATAGCAGACAAAAAGAAAGAAACAATTTTCAACAAAAGAAAGATCGCTATCTGCTCCCAGCCACGCTCCAGGCTGTTATAGGGGAAGACCAGCACCTGTGGCAGGGACGGTTCATTGTGCAGGACACAGACAACATGAAAGAAGATTCCAGTTGCTGTGGTAATGCCTTGTTCGGACACACCTCCATGGCCACGCGTAAGGGGTCTACATTGGTGCGTAGGTCCACCATGTACAGTCACGGCCAAAAATATTGGAACCCGTGCATTTCTGTCAGATAATGTACCACTTCTCCCAGAATTTTGGGGAAATTACAAATACTTACAAACACACCTCACCGGATGATACAAAACAAATGCAAAACCAGACAAAAAATGTGTAAATGAATAAATATAAAGCAAAATGTAGACACTTACAGCTGTAAATATGATCTTATTGTTCTGTCTTTATATATATTTTTTCAATTGGAATATATTTCTAAAATCTTTTATCTCACTGTGAAGAGAATTCCATAGTTGAACTCCCACCACTGACATACACATTTGTTTTAAAGTTGTCCTTGAATACTGATGTTTTCTTCTATGCTCTTCATTCTCAGAAATGATGACAAACATTTGTTTTAAATGTGTTGGTAATGTTTGACTTTTAGCCTTAAACATAACACTTATATGTAGCTTTACTACCATAAACCAGAATTAATAAATAATATGTTAGTGTGTTCTAAGTATATTAGACTTTACTTTACTTTATGAATAATCCCTATAGCTCTTTTCTGTAGTTGCTACAGAAAAGATGTTTAATGTTACAGTATACGCATTGCCCCATAACAGGGGGAGGGAACTTATTTGGCTGAGAGACCCATCCATCCATCCATCCATCCATTTTCTGCCGCTTATTCCCGTTCGGGGTCGCGGGGGGCGCTGGCGCCTATCTCAGCTGCAATCGGGCGGAAGGCGGGGTACACCCTGGACAAGTCGCCACCTCATCGCAGGGCCAACACAGATAGACAACATTCACACTCACATTCACACACTAGGGCCAATTTTAGTGTTGCCAATCAACCTATCCCCAGGTGCATGTCTTTGGAAGTGGGAGGAAGCCGGAGTACCCGGAGGGAACCCACGCATTCACGGGGAGAACATGCAAACTCCACACAGAAAGATCCCGAGCCTGGATTTGAACCCAGGACTGCAGGACCTTCGTATTGTGAGGCAGACGCACTAACCCCTCTGCCACCGAGACCCAAATATTTTAAAATGTATTTCCGTGAGAGCCATATAATATTTTTTTTAACACTGAATACAACTAAATGCGTGCATTTTTAAATAAGGCCAACATTTTTAGAGTATAATAAGTCTCTTCTTCTTTTTAATGACATTGGTATTCTGAAGCTAACCGATAATAAATAAAATTAGTCTTACCATTATTGCGACTTCTTGAACAGGTGCGGTAGGAAACGGATGGATGGATTAAAATGCATGAGAATGTTTTATATTTTTAACGTAATTTTTAACATTGTGATTACCAGGGGAACTATTCATTACTTATCGTGTTAAGCAAAGACTTATCTGAGAGCAAGATGCAGTCATCAAAACAGCCACATCTGGCTGGAGAGTTATAGATTCCCTAACCCTGGCCCTATAATCTAACACATATTTTACCTTGCTTAATATAAAAATACTCTTAGACATCTTTTTCCGTACATGTGCAATATGAGATTTCAATGTCAGACCGTCATCCAGTATCACTCCTAAAAATCTTTAAGTTCAGAAACCCTTTCAATATCAGTTCCATCTATAGACAGTTTGATCCTTTCCTCCCTTTTCCTCTTACAAAAAATCATAAACTTGTTTTTGTTTTATATTTAATGATAATTTATTGTTATTATTATTATTATTGGTGGAAGAGGGGTTTGTCCGTCTGCCTCACAATACGAAAGTCTGGAGTAGTCCTGGGGTCAATCCTGGGCTCGAGATCTATCTGTGCAGAGTTTGCAAGTTCTCCCCGTGACTGTGTGGGTTCCCTCCGGGTACTCCGGCTTCCTCCCACTTCCAACGACATGCACCTGGGGATAGGCCCCTCCCACCTCCAAAGACATGCACCTGGGGATAGGTTGATTGGCAACACTAAATTGGCCCTAGTGTGTGAATGTGAGTGTGAATGTTGTCTGTCTATCTGTGTTGGCCCTGTGATGAGGTAGTGACTTGTCCAGGGTGTACGCCGCCTTCCGCCCGATTGTAGCTGAGATAGACACCAGTGCCCCCCGTCACTCGAAAAGGGAATAAGTGGTAGAAAATGGATGGATGGATGTATAATTTATTGACATCAAACCATCTCTTAAGTTGAATCATTTCCTGTTTAATAATGTTTGATAACGCTTTTAAGTCATGTTCCGAAATATAAAAGTTGGTGTCGTCCGCAAATTAAACAAATTTCAATAACTTTGATACCACAGATTAGGGCTGCGAATCTTTGGGTGTCCCACGATTCGATTCAATATCGATTCTTGGGGCCAAGATTCGATTATAAATCGATTTTTTTGATTCAACGCAATTCTCGATTCAAAAACGATATTTTTCCGAATCAAAAGGATTCTGTATTCATTCAATACATAGATTTCAGCAGGATCTACCCCAGTCTGCTGACATGCTAGCAGAGAAGTAGATTTTTTTTTTTTTAAAAAGCCTTTATAATTGTAAAGGACAATGGTTTATCAACTGATTGCAATAATGTAAATGTGTTTTAACTATTAAAGGAACCAAAAATATGACTTATTTTATCTTTGTGAAAACATTGGACACAGTGTGTTGTCCAGCTTATGAGATGCCATGCAAGTGTAAGCCACTGTGACACTATTGTTCTTTTTAATTATTTTTATAAATGTCTAATGATAATGTCAATGGGGGATTTTTAATCACTGCTATGCTGATATTATAACTAATATTGATAATGTTGTTGATAATATTCATTTTTGTTTCACTACCTTTGGTTTGTTGTGTGTGGTGTTTGTGTCTCCTCTCAATTGTTCTGTTTATTGCAGTTCTGAGTGTTGCTGGCTCAGCTTTGGTTTTGGAATTGAATTGCATTGTTATGGAATTGCTGTGTAGTGTTTTGTTGGGTTGATTAGAAAAAAATAAATAAACAATGAATTTTTTAAAAATGAGAATCAATTCTGAATCGCACAATGTGAGAATCGCGATTCAAATTCAAATCGATTTTTTTCCCACACCCTTATCTCACATATATCATTAAATAATAATCGTGAAAAGGGTGATGTGATAGCATCTTTAGTGTTGGTAAAGAACTCTATATTCATTTACCATGAATTGATTAATGTGGACCCCGACTTAAACAAGTTGAAAGACTTATTGGGGTGTTACCATTTAGTGGTCAATTGTACGGAATATGTACTGTACTGTGCAATCTACTAATACAAATTTCAATAAATCAATCAATATCGTGATTAAAAACATCGACAAACAATACTGTAGAAGCATTACCTCACTAAGATGTCGTCTTCTACCGCACAGCGACGCCGACGCCATGACGGCGTGTTTCCCGCCGCCATCTCACCTTCCGCTCGGAAGTCCGGGAGGCAGACCAATGGCACGCTGCGCTGACCAAGCTCCGCCCACTCCGTCAGCCAATGACCAACGAGACGACGGAGAGACGCCATGAGTCAGCAGAATTCTTTTTATTAAATAAACGCTTTGTCTTTTGCTCAGACACGGTGACACCAACAGACCAACACACACCTTCCTCGCTCCTCATCTTCATCGTCGTAACTCGGGAGTAGGAAATAATAAATAATTCCAGTGGACGCTTTGAAATCTTTTAACGGTGGGAACATTTGTGTCTGCATGCTGATTGGCTGCCGCCGCCATTTTTAAAAGACCCGCTCAAATGTTATTTTTGCACCCCTCTCGCGGCCTGCTTAAGAGCACCAGCAGGGTGTCGCCACTAGAGGGCGCCAGAATACCTCCTTAGAGTTACGCTCTCTAAAGTTCTTTTTTTTTATACATGTTCTGTACACTTCATGTACACCGAGCCTACGTCATCACACACACTATTGCACATGTGTGAGCAGGACACACACACACACACACACACACACACAAACACAAACCGACAGAAAGGCATCAAATAAATACAAAATAAATTACAAAGTTAAAGGCCTACTGAAAGCCACTACTAGCGACCACACAGTCTGATAGTTTATATATCAATGATGAAATATTAACATTGCAACACATGCCAATACGGCCGCTTTAGTTTACTAAATTGCAATTTTAAATTTCCCGCAAGTTTCTTGTTGAAAACGTGGCGGAATGATGACGCTTACGCGTGACGTCACATGTTGCAGGGGACATAGCGCAGCACAAAACACGGCTAAAAGTTGTCTCTTTTCATCACATAATTACACAGTATTTTGGACATCTGTGTTGCTGAATCTTTTGCAATTTGTCCATTTTAATAATGGAGACGTCAAAGAAGAATGCTGTTGGTGGAAAGCGGTGCCTTTAGCACCGAGACACAGCCGGTGTTTCTTTGTTTGTTGTGAAGTTTTAACACAGAGCGGTCAAGCGAACATGTTTTCTCTACGTCAACCAACATGTTTTTGGATGGGGAAATTGTGATATATATCTAATCTCGAGACATCAGTGGATTATTCGTCGTCCTGCAGCAGCTGTCAAAAAAAGGCGGCTGTGAGCTTGGCTCCTCGGCTTCCCTCTGAGACACTGCGTGTTCACCGCAGCCACCCGACCTCGAGGTATGTCTTTACAATCTTTAAAATCTCACTAAAACACTAGTAACACAACAAGCAGATAAGGGATCTTCCAGAATTATCCTAGTAAATGTGTCTAATAACATCTAAATCGCTCACACTAACCCCGTCTTTTTTTTCTTTTTTCTAGTCCAGGGGTGTCAAACTCAAATACGGAGTGGGCCAAAATTCTAAACTGAACAAAGCCGCCGGCCAAAGTTGAACAACTTAACCTTTTAATAGGGACCCAAACAAGTTTTGCATTGAATATTGAACAAGCAAGGCGTATATAACTTACATGCAAAATCGAGTTTTGTTGGTAGCGGGGGTGTATATTGTAGCCTCCCGGAAGAGTTAGTGCTGCAAGGGGTACTGGGTGTTTGTTCTATGGTGTTGATGTTGTGTTACAGTGCGGATGTTCTCCTGAAATGTTTGTCATCCTTGTTTGGTGTGGGTTCACAGTGTGGTGCATATTTGTAACAGTGTTAAAGTTGTTTATACATCCACCCTTAGTGTGACCTGTATGGCTGTTGACCAAGTATGCCTTTCATTCACTTGTGTGTGTGTAGAATTCGCATATATTACGTGACTGGGCCGGCACGCTGATTGTATGGCGGAAAAGCAGACATGACGACAGGTTGTAAAGGACGCTAAAAGCAGTACCTTTAAGGCACGCCGGCAATATTGTTGTCTGAGTGGAAATCGGGAAAAATTCAGAGAATGGTTGCCCTGGTAGATTTTCGGGGGAGGAGGGGGGACTGAAATTCGGGAGTCTCCTGGGAAAATCGTGAGGGTTGGCAAGCTGTAAATGCACCGCCGCTGTATAATACCGGCGGGCCAGCTCTAATGTTAATTTAATATTGTCTCAAGGGCCGAAATAAATTACATGGCAGGCCAAATTTGGCCCGCAGGCCAGAGTTTGACACCCATGTTCTAGTCCTTCACTCTCACTTTCCTCATCCACGGATCTCTCATCTTCGCTCAAATTAATGGGGAAATCGTCGCTTTCTCGGTCCGAATCGCTTTTGCTGCTGGTGGCCATGATTATAAACAATGTTCAGATGTGAGGAGCTCCACAACCCGTGACGTCACGCGCACATCGTCTGCTACTTCCGGTACCGGCAAGGCTTTTCTATTAGCAACCAAAAGTTGCGAACTTTATCGTGGATGTTCTCTACTAAATCCTTTCAGCAAAAATATGGCAATATGGCGAAATGATGAAGTATGACACATAGAATGGACCTGCGATCCCCGTTTAAATAAGAACATCTCATTTCAGTAGGCCTTTAAGGAAACAACATGTTAAATAATGTGAAATAAACAAGCCACAGTCGTAAACAATGACACGACATTCACAAATTAGTAGTGGGCGGGGGTGTATGGATGTGGGCGGGGCCTCAGGCGGTGAGCCTTAGCTGCCAAGACAGCGGGGGGGGAGGAGTCACGTGACCAGAGAGGCTGATGGGATCCCTGCAGGCACGTCTATAAAAGGTACGTGAAGGCACGCAGTCATGTGACCCGCGAAGTCCGGCCAAGGAGCAAACGCCTTCACTTGAGACCGGGGGGGGCGGGGCTATAGGATGCCGTCCATGAAGCTGGTGTCCAGCCGCTGGACGAGGACGCGGATGAAGGACATCTCCTTGCGGGTGTTCTCGAAGATCACCCGGGGGTCGTCCGACTGGCAGCGTAGACAGTTGGGGGCCATGACCATGGCCAGGTTGTTGACGTCCATCTTGGTGACGGACACGTTGGCGGGCTGCCCGAACACCTGCGGCACACACCAGGGAGCGTTTCAAGCCAGCGTGTTTGTGTTTCGTTTGTTTTTTTCGACATAAAATAAACAAGATACACTTTTAATTAGTGCATCCAAAAAAAAAACTCTCCCTCCCCCATTCACACTCATCCACACCCACTCACACAAAAAGGGGTTGTTTCTTTCTGATTCCAAATTCTGGTTCCCACAACATATATAACACAGTCTGCAAGGGACACAGTCCCTGAAACACACATGATGGTGTGTGTCGCCGGTCCACTAACATTATCATTAACCCAACTCTCTCCTTTGAGGCACACATTAAAAGAGTTACTAAAAAGGCCTTCTTTCATCTCCGTAATATCGCTAAAATTCACTCCATCTTGTCCGCTAAAGACGCCGAGATCATTATCCATGCGTTTGTTACGTCTCGTCTCGATTACTGTAACGTATTATTTTGGGGTCTCCCCATGTCTGGCATTAAAAGATTACAGTTGGTACAAAATGCGGCTGCTAGACAAGAAAGTTTGATCACATTACGCCTATACTGTATATACCTTTATATACATATATACATACATATATACCTATACTGTATATACCTTTATATACATATATACATACATATATACCTATACTGTATATACCTTTGTATACATATATACATACATATATACCTATACTGTATATACCTTTGTATACATATATACATACATATATACCTATACTGTATATACTTTTATATACATATATACCTATATTGTATATACTTTTATATACATATATACATACATATATACCTATACTGTATATACCTTTATATACATATATACATACCTATATACCTATACTGTATATACTTTTATATACATATATACATACATATATACCTATACTGTATATACTTTTATATACATATATACATACATATATACCTATACTGTATATACCTTTATATACATATATACATACATATATGCCTATAATGTATATACCTTTATATACATATATACATACATATATACCTATACTGTATATACCTTTATATACATATATACATACATATATACCTATACTGGCTCACCTGCACTGGCTTCCTGTGCACTTAAGATGTGACTTTAAGGTTTTACTACTTACGTATAAAATACTACACGGTCTAGCTCCATCCTATCTTGCCGATTGTATTGTACCATATGTCCCGGCAAGAAATCTGCCTTCAAAAGACTCCGGCTTATTAGTAATTCTTAGAGCCCAAAAAAAGTCTGCGGGCTATAGAGCGTTTTCCGTTCGGGCTCCAGTACTCTGGAATGCCCTCCCGGTAACAGTTCGAGATGCTACCTCAGTAGAAGCATTTAAGTCTCACCTTAAAACTCATTTGTATACTCTAGCCTTTAAATAGACCTCCTTTTGAGACCAGTTGATCTGCCGCTTCTTTTCTTTTTTCTCCTATGTCCCCCCCTCCCTTGTGGAGGGGGTCCGGTCCGATGACCATGGATGAAGTACTGGCTGTCCAGAGTCGAGACCCAGGATGGACCGCTCGCCTGTGTATCGGTTGGGGACATCTCTACGCTGCTGAGCCGCCTCCGCTTGGGATGGTTTCCTGTGGACGGGACTCTCGCTGCTGTCTTGGATCCGCTTGAACTGAACTCTCGCGGCTGTGTTGGAGCCACTATGGATTGAACTTTCACAGTATCATGTTAGACCCGCTCGACATCCATTGCTTTCGGTCCCCTAGGGGGGAGGGGGGGGGGGTTGCCCACATCTGAGGTCCTCTCCAAGGTTTCTCATAGTCAGCATTGTCACTGGCGTCCCACTGGATGTGAATTCTCCCTGCCCACTGGGTGTGAGTTTTCTTTGCCCTTTTGTGGGTTCTTCCGAGGATGTTGTAGTCGTAATGATTTGTGCAGTCCTTTGAGACATTTGTGATTTGGGGCTATATAAATAAACATTGATTGATTGATTGATTGAATTACAATTTTTTATGTAATTGTTTTTATATTATCTGACTTCCTTTTTTATCCAAGAAAATGTTTTTTTAATTTTTAATTTATCTTATTTTATTTTATTTATAAAAAAAATATATAAAAAAAAGGACCTCATCTTCACCAGACCAGGTCGTTAATGAAATTAGACTTGTCTACAGGTTTTTTTAAAACTAGGTCCAGTCCAGTCCAGCAACACACACCCTCATCCATGTATGACAAAAAATTAGGGAAACAACAGATTGCATATAATTTATAAACAAAATTACATTTTCATAAAAAGCATTTGTGTTTAGTCCATATTATGTCCAAGTCAGACTCAACATACACCTTCATTTAGTACACTCAAAAATAGGGAACACAACATCCATGCGGACTTGATACTGGCCGAGAGTGGAGTCGGCTGTCTTGGTTGCTTTGTTGGGTCTGCTCCTGTCTCTGGCCATGCTCCCTCCACCCCAGCGGACGATGGCGTGGAACACCGCTGAGGCCACCACAGTGGATATGTTTCCTTTACTTTTTATTCATAGCTGTATGTAGAAGTGTCTGCTTGTATCTGCTGCTTTAATGTCTTTAATGTCTTCTGTGTTCTTTGATGTTTGATGTTTCCCTCTTACACACATGGAAGAGGGATGTGTACTATGGCTATGAGTTGTTGTTTTTTTCCCTTGGCCTCAGTCTGCACCCCCTCTCCAGGGCCCAGGCTAAGACCGATTTTTATTTTTATTAGGGTCCTTGGCCCATGGACTGTGGAGTCCTTTGCCATGGGCCAAGGACTCTATTGAAACTGCTGTGTTTTATTATTATTCCGCACCTACGCGCTGTACTTTGACCCCCTTAACATGCTTGAAATCTCACCAAATTTGACACACACGTCGGTATAGTAAACCTTCCCAACATATTAAGCAACCAATCCCCCCAAAATGAGCGCAATTTTGAGTTTTGGGTTTTGTTTTTTTTCATGAGATCGTAAATTTTGCCAGTCCTGATGTGTGTGCCAACTTTGGTGAGTTTTGAAGCATTTTAAGGGGGTCAAATTACAGCTCAAAGAGGCAAAAATAGCATTTTTTGCGAAAATTTTGCTTTGAATGGGTTTTTGCAAAATTTCTATTGATTTTTGCCCTAGAAGATACGATTATGAAATTTAGGTCTAAGTCAGCCCTACATATAAGTTTTTGTTTCATGTCTCTACGACATTCCTAACGGAAGTTACAAGCAGTCTGTTTTTTTTTTTCCTAGGGGCGCTAGCGCGCAATTTTTTTGGGGGGGTTTGGTTGCTTAATAAGTTGGTCTGCCGGACCATACCGATGTGTGTGTCAAATTTGGTGAGTTTTGAAGCATGTTAAGGGGGTCAAATTACAGCGCATAGGTGCGGAATAAAGAAAGAAAGAAAGAAAGAATAATAATAAAACGCACCAGTTTCAATAGGGTCCGCCAGGCCCTTTGCAAAGGACTCCTGTGGAGTCCTTTGCAAAGGGCCTGGCGGACCCTAATTATTTGTTCTCATCTCTTCCTAATTACTCCAGTTAGTTGATTAAAAGAAAAGCTTGGAACGAGCATCAGCATACGTGTTTGTGTTTGTGCCGCGCGCCACACCTGCAGGAAGCGGACCAGGTAGCAGAGGACCAGTTTGTTGATGTGCGGCAGACCCAGGACCACGTTGACCGCCGCCTCGGCGTTGTCGTAGTGCTTGATGCACTCGTCGTAGAACTCGTGAGGGATGAGCGGCTCCTCCAGCTCGCGGTACCAGAACTTGAGCAGGGAGGCTGCGGGCGACAAGACGGACTGGACTGTTGAGTAGGTTCCGGCATGTGACAGTTTGACGTCTGACCTGGAATGTGAGGGTCTTCCAGTCCTGTGGGGATTTTCCACTGGTCCACCTGCAGCTTGAGGGCGTTCACTTCATCAATGTCTCCTGGGACCCTGGACAACATAGACTACTTATGGGTGGGGTCAACATGAGACTAATCCCACTAGGTGGCGCTATGACACTAAATGTGATTCACAGACTAGAACAGGGGTCACCGACGCGGTGCCCGCGGGCACCAGGTCGCCCGTAAGGACCAGATGAGTCGCCCGCTGGCCTGTTCTAAAAATAGCTCAAATAGCAGCACTTACAGTTGTGATCAAAATTATTCAACCCCCACACAATTTTGGTGTTTTAGCAAGTTGGACATTTATTCCGTATTTTATTTATAGTCATATCAAATAAAGATGTGTCAAATAGACAAATGCAACTTAAATTGTAACACTGTATTTTACAAAATACTAAAAAAGGACATTTTTCTTAATTTCTCATTGACAAAATTATTCAACCCCTTGAAGATCATAACTCTTAAGAACAGAATTTGAATAAGGTCTTTTCAATCAGGTGTTGAACACACCTGTAGAAGTGATTAGAACCATAATGAGCAACAATTAAACTGATTGAAAAAGACTAACGCTCAGCTTCTTGTAGATGGTCAATGGTGTATTTGCAACATGGTGAAGTCCAGGGAGTGGTCAAAGAAGTCAAGAGAGGAGGTAGTTTCTCTTCATAAGAAAGGATATGGATATAAGAAAATAGCAAAGACATTACACATTCCAAGAGACACAGTTGGGAGCATAATTCCCAAGTTTAAAGCTAAAGGCAGAGTGAAAACACTACCTGGGCGTGGTAGAAAGAGGATGCTGTGTGCAACTGCTGTCCGGTATTTAAGCGTACAGAGGTGAAAACCCCCCGGGTAACAGCTGAGGAACTACAACAGGACATTGCAGAGGGGGGAACGCAGGTTTCGTCCCAGACAATAAGGCGAGCACTACGAGATGAAGGCCTCCATGCCAGAACTCCCAGGCGCACCCCACTTCTGACTACCAGGCACAAGGAAAATAGACTCCTGTATGCCAAAAATCATCTGGACGAACCCCAAAGGTTTTGGGAAACTGTTCTATGGAGTGATGAGACAAAACTGGAACTCTTTGGGCCTATGAATCAACGTTATGTCTGGAGGAGAAAAAATGAAGCTTACAAAGAGAAGAACACCTTGCCTACTGTTAAGCATGGTGGGGGGTCAATCATGCTCTAAAGATGCATCTAACTAGGGGCTTGAATCATTTTGTCAATGAGATATTAAGAAAAAAATTCCCTTTTTGCTATTTTGTAAAATACAGAGTTACAATTCAAGTTGCATTTGTCTATTTGACACATCTTTATTTGATATGACTATAAACAAAATACGGAATAAATGTCCAACTTGCTAAAACAGCAAAATTGTGTGGGGGTTGAATAATTTTGATCACAACTGTACCAGTGAGCTGCCTCTATTTTTACAATTGTATTTAATTTACTAGCAAGCTGGTCTCGCTTTGCTGGACATTTTTGATTCTAAGAGAGACAAAACTCAAAAAGAATTTGAAAATCCAAGAAAATATTTGAAAGACTTGGTCTTCACTTGTTTAAATAAATTCATTTATTTTTTTTACTTTGCTTCTTATAACTTTCAGAAAGACAATTTTAGAGAAAAAATACAACCTTAAAATGATTTTAGGATTTTTAAACACATATACCTTTTTACCTTTTAAATTCCTTCCTCTTCTTTCCTGACAATTTAAATCAATGTTCAAGTATTTTTTTTTATTATTGTAAAGAATAATAAATATATTTTAATTGAATTTTTCATTTTAGCTTCTGTTTTTTCAATGAAAAATATTTTTGAATTTTTTTCTTCAAACTTATTATGATTAAAATAAAATGAAAAAATTCTGGCAAATGTAGAAAATCTGTAGAATCAAATTTAAATCTTATTTCAAAGTCTTTTAAATTTATTTTCAAATTTTCGTTTTGGAAAATCTCGAAGAAATAATGATTTGTCTTTGTTAGAAATATAGCTTGGTCCAATTTGTTATATATTCTAACAAAGTGCAGATTGGATTTTAACCTATTTAAAACATGTCATCAACATTCTAAAATTAATCTTAATCAGGAAAAATTACGAATAATGTTCCATAAATTATTTTTTTTAATTTTTTCAAAAAGATTCGAATTAGCTAGTTTTTCTCATCATTTTGACTTTTAAAGAGTCGAAATCGAAGATAAACTATGTTTCAAAATAAAATTTTCATTTTTTTCGTGTTTTCTCCTCTTTTAAACCATTCAAATTAAGTGTTTTTTTCATCATTTATTCTCTACAAAAAACCTTCTGTAAAAGGGAGAAAAATGTACGACGGAATGACAGACAGAAATACCCATTTTTTAATATATATATAGATTTATTTATTAAAGGTAAATTGAGCAAATTGGCTATTTCTGGCAATTTATTTAAGTGTGTATCAAACTGGTAGCCCTTGGCATTAATAAGTACCCAAGAAGTAGCTCTTGCGTTCAAAAAGGTTGCTGACCCCTGGCCTAGAGTGTAGTTGTGGTTGTCTACATTACAGAAACCCATTTTTACCTTGAATATACCATTTCCGGACAAATTGCAGCTACCAAGTTATTGGACTCTGAGGCGTACTATGCATGTACAATTTGCGAAAAAATCTAGCAAGCTAACAAATTAGTATGTGTCGAGTACCAAGTTGCATGACTCAACAGTTTATGGCAGCAAAAGCATGTAAACATTAGCGTGCTAACAGTCACGTATCAAGTAAAATGATTCAGGTGTAGGCCAGCATAAATGACTAAAAAAAGTTAGCTAACATTAGCATGCTAACAGTTAGTATGTGACACGTCCCAAGTTAAAGCTGACATTAGCATGCTAGCAATGAGTATGTGTCAATTACCACGTTTTATGACTCGCAAAAGCGTGTAAACATTAGCATGCTAACAGTTAGCATGTGTCACGTACCCATACTTGCCAACCTTCCCGGATTTTCCGGGAGACTCACGAAATTCAGCGCCTCTCCCGAAAACCTCCCAGGACAAATTTTCTCCCGAAAAATTCCCGAAATTCAAGCGGAACTGGAGGCCACGCCCCCCCAACATTGAGTCAGACCTGACTCAATGTTGTGACCCTCTTAAACAGGACAATACTGCCATCTACTGTACATAGAATATAATGTAAATATATTCTACATTTAAGTGCAGTCAAGGAACATGCATTAAGGAGTCTGTTCTGAAGCCCACAGTAAAGAGACATGACTTCATCACGTCGCCTGGTTATTGACTCCAACCCAATATATTACGAGCAAAATGAAGAAATACGATTGCAAGTTCCAAAACGATTGGAAAAAAGAATTTCAGTTTATCCAGGAGAATTCGAAGGGGAAGGGGTATGTTGCCTGTAAATTTTGTAGAGCAGACTTCTCCATTGAACACGGCGGCCGAACGGATATTCAGCCATGAACGATCAGTCAGCGAAGCACAAAGCGTCCGCAGCGCAGCATCGTTCACAACCCAGTATTATGGGCCACCTCACAAAATGGAGACCCGATGGAGTAACTGAGACAAAGATGGCTATGCTGATAGCTGGAAGCAACATCCCCTTCTCATTTGCGGATGTCTACAACAAATCTGGGAAGGATGATCGCCCGCCAATACACAAATGGCAGTACAAAGGTTACTCAAATTGTGAAAGGTAAGTGTTGTTGTTTCTTTTTAGTAACCAGGAAGCACAGTACAGTTAGTAGAAAAACTGTGTTTTTATTACTGTGTATTTGATAGGTGCTGTCGGAAATTCAACTATTTATTTTATTTAGATATACAATAAAATAAATATATATAGCTAGAATTCACTGAAAGTCAAGTAGTTCATACATATATATGTATATATATATATATAAAATACATATGAAATACTCGAGTTGGTGAATTATATGCCACCCCTCTTAACCACGCCCCCCACCCCAACCACGCCCCCCCCCCCCCCCGACCACGCCCCCCCCCCCCCCCCCCAAGCCCCTACCCCCCATCTCCCGAAATCGGAGGTGTCAAGGTTGGCAAGTATGCACGTACCAGGTGCAATGACTAAGGTGTGCACTTAGACGAACTTCAGACAAACTTTAATAATCCTCAAGGGAAACTGTTTGTACATGGCTAAGAAAGTCCGCTAATGTTAACATGCTAACAGTTCGCATATGTCAAGTATCAAGTTATATGACTGATGTGTACGGGGGGGAAATTTGGCTAGAAAAGTTAGCACGCCAACATTAACATGTTAACAGTTAGCATATGATAAGTACCACGTTATGACATTCAAAAAACTAAACATATGATGTCTGAGTGGCTCCATCTAGTGGCCAACTATCGAACAGTGTTGTAGGTGTATGCCTGCAAAAATAGCTAAAAATAAAGGTAGCTAACACTAGCATGCTAACAGTTAGTATATGACACGTACCAATTTAAAGCTAACGTTAACATGTGTCACATACCAAGTGTAATGACTAAGGTGTACACTTGCGAAAACGGCTAAAAAAGGTCGCTAACGTGAACATGCTAGCAGTTAGCATATGTCAAGTACCAAGTTATATGACTGATGATGTGCGGGGGCAAATTTGGTTTAAAAAGTTTAGCTTACAAACATTAACATATTAACAGTTAGCATATGTTAAGTACCAAGTTATGGCCTTCAAAAAACTAAATATATGGTATCTAAGTGGCTCCATCTAGTGGCCAACTATCAAACAGTTTTGTAGGCGTATACCAAGTTATATGACTGAGGTTGAAGGGGAACATTATCACAATTTCAGAAGGGTTAAAAGCAATGAAAATCAGTTCCCAGTGGTTTATTTTATTTTTTGAAATTTTTTTCAAAATTTTACCCATCCCGGAATATCCCTAAAAAAAAGCTTTAAAGTGCCTGATTTTCGCTATCTGTGAAGCCAACGTCCATTTTCATGTGACGTCATCCAGTGATATACATGCTATCCAGGCGGATACCACAGCAAGATATAGCGACATTAGCTCGGATTCAGACTCGGATTTCAGCGGCTTAAGCGATTCAACAGACTACGCATGTATTGAAACGGATGGTTGGAGTATGGAGGCAGATAGCGAAAACGAAAATGAAGAATAGTTATTCACGCTATTCGGCCATGTTTGCCTTAGCATCGCCGGTAAAATGTGCAAACCAATGATCGGAAGTTTCGCATCTTGTGACACTGGATCAACTTAAATCCATCGATTGGTAAGTGTTTGTTTGGCATTAAATGTAGGTGGAGGGAAACGCTGGATGTAAATATAGTTTCAAATGTACATACAGCTAGCCTAAATAGCATGTTAGCATCGATTAGCTGGCAGTCATGCTGCGACCAAATATGTCTGATTAGCACATAAGTCAACAACATCAACAAAACTCACCTTTTGTGATTTGGTTGATTATCGTTGCAAATGCATCTGCAGGTTATCCATACATCTCTGTGCCATGTCTGCCTTAGCACCGCCGGTAAAATGTGCAGACCAATGATCGGAAGTTTCGCATCTTGTGACACTGGATCAACTTAAATCCATCGATTGGTAAGTGTTTGTTTGGCATTAAATGTAGGTGGAGGGAAACGCTGGATGTAAATATAGTTTCAAATGTACATACAGCTAGCCTAAATAGCATGTTAGCATCGATTAGCTGGCAGTCATGCTGCGACCAAATATGTCTGATTAGCACATAAGTCAACAACATCAACAAAACTCACCTTTTGTGATTTCGTTGACTATCGTTGCAAATGCATCTGCAGGTTATCCATACATCTCTGTGCCATGTCTGTCTTAACATCGCCGGTCAAATGTGAAAACACTTTGGTACATTCAATGGGGGTCTGGCGGCAGATTTCTTTGACTTTATTGTTGGAAATGCATCTGCTTTGAGTGTCGCAGGATATCCACTAAATCTTGCCATCTCTGTAGTAGCATAGCTTTCGTCGATAAAGTGTGCGGACGAAACGACTGACCATTTCGTCGGCTTTCCCCACACCCTCGTATTTTGAACAAATTTCGTCCAATTTCTTGCCACTTTGGCATCTTCGGGCCAGTGGTGCAACTTGAATCCCTCCCTGATCGTGTTGTTACACCCTCCGACAACACACCCACGAGACATGATGTCTACAAGGTTCCAGAAAATAGTCGAAAAAACGGAAAATAACAGACCTGAGATGCGGTGTTTGTAATGTGTTTGAGGAAATGAAAATGTCGGCTAAGTGACGTCACGTTCTGACGTCATCGCTCCGAGAACGATAAATAAAAAGGCGTTTATCCATCCATCCATCCATCATCTTCCGCTTATCCGAGGTCGGGTCGCGGGGGCAACAGCCTAAGCAGGGAAACCCAGACTTCCCTCTCCCCAGCCACTTCGTCTAGCTCTTCCCGGGGGATCCCGAGGCGTTCCCAGGCCAGCCGGGAGACATAGTCTTCCCAACGTGTCCTGAGACTCCTCCGTGGCCTCCTACCGGTTGGACGTGCCCTAAACACCTCCCTAGGGAGGCGTTCGGGTGGCATCCTGACCAGATGCCCGAACCACCTCATCTGGCTCCTCTCCATGTGGAGGAGCAGCGGCTTTACTTTGAGTTCCTCCCGGATGGCAGAGCTTCTCACCCTATCTCTAAGGGAGAGACCCGCCACCCGGCGGAGGAAACTCATTTGGGCCGCTTGTACCCGTGATCTTATCCTTTCGGTCATGACCCAAAGCTCATGACCATAGGTGAGGATGGGAACGTAGATCGACCGGTAAATTGAGAGCTTTGCCTTCCGGCTCAGCTCCTTCTTCACCACAATGGATCGGTACAACGTCCGCATTACGGAAGACGCCGCACCGATCCACCTGTCGATCTCACGATCCACTCTTCCCTCACTCGTGAACAAGACTCCTAGGTACTTGAACTCCTCCACTTGGGGCAGGGTCTCCTCCCCAACCCGGAGATGGCATTCCACCCTTTTCCGGGCGAGAACCATGGACTCGGACTTGGAGGTGCTGATTCTCATTCCGGTCGCTTCACACTCGGCTGCAAACCGATCCAGCGAGAGCTGAAGATCCCGGTCAGATGAAGCCATCAGGACCACATCATCTGCAAAAAGCAGAGACCTAATCCTGCAGTCACCAAACCGGAACCCCTCAACGCCTTGACTGCGCCTAGAAATTCTGTCCATAAAAGTTATGAACAGAATGGGTGACAAAGGACAGCCTTGGCGGAGTCCAACCCTCACTGGAAATGTGTTCGACTTACTGCTAGTTGAGATCGTTTCGGCCCCTCGGCCTCTAATCATTCGCTTTACCAGATAAAACTGCAAAAAGGCGTTTAATTCGCCAAAATTCACCCATTTAGAGTTCGGAAATCGGTTAAAAAAATAGATGGTCTTTTTTCTGCACCATCAAGGTATATATTGAGGCTTGCATAGGTCTGCTGATAATGTTCCCCTTTAACAGTTAGCATATGCCGAGGACAATGTTACAGCATTCTCAACAATCAAACAGTCCTGCTAAACTGCTCACCTGAAGATGCCTTCCGTCTGGTCCCCGTTTAGGCCCAGGACCTCCTCGGACAAGCGGGTCTGGACCCAGGGCAGCTGGTGGTCCGGGTAGCGCTCCTTCTGCAAGGCCATGACCTCCTCCAGGGACGAGCCGAACATGGAGGGACTGAAGATGGCGTTCCTGGCATGTTGGATCTCCTCCAAGCACGGCTTCTGCAGACCCTGGAGAACCAAGGTTAACCATTTAGTCAGCTGGGAGACCGGCAGGATTGTGTCCGGAGTTGGATACCTTCTTGGCGCCGGTCAGAGCTGCCTTGGTCAACTTCCTGTTGCAGTGTTTGGCGTAGCTGCTGATGGCTACTCCTGGGGGGGAACACATGGGTGTTGTCGTATATTTTCTGAGCGTGAACAAAGTTCTTGCAGGGCTAGAAAGCTGTTTTTCATGATTCGATCTTCTCGTATAGATAAATTAATCGCTCAAACATTCAAAAATAAATATCTTTGTTACATTGAAATGATGTAGTCAGCAACCTTTTTGAAAGCAAGAGCTACTTCTTGAGTACAGATTCATGCCAAGGGCTACCAGTTTGATACACACTTAATTCAATTGCCACAAAAAGCCAATTTGCTCAATTTACCTTTAATAAATAAATCTATATATATAAAAAAATAAGTATTTCTGTCTGTCATTCCATCGGACATTTTTTTTCCTTTTACGGAAGGTTTTTTGTAGAGAATAAATGATGAAAAAAACACAAAATTGAACGGTTTAAAAGAGCAGAAAACACGAAAAAATGAAAATAAAATTTTGAAACGTAGTTTATCTTCAATTTCGACTCTTTAAAATTCAAAATTCAACGGAAAAATATGAAGAGAAACACTAGCAAATTCGAATCTTTTTGAAAAAAAAAAAAAATTTGCAATTTAGAAATTTGATGACATGTTTTAAAATAGGTTAAAATCCAATCTGCACTTTGTTAGAATATATAACAAATTGGACCAAGCTATATTTCTAACAAAGACAAATCATTATTTCTTCTGGATTTTCCAGAACAAAAATTTTAAAAGAAATTCAAAAGACTTTGAAATAAGATTTAAATTTGATTCTACAGATTTTCTAGATTTGCCAGAATAATCTTTCTGATTGAAAAATTTCACAAATATTTTTCATCGAAAAAACAGAAGCTAAAATGAAGAATTAAATAAAAAATTATTTATTATTCTTTACAATAAAAAAATACTTGAACATTGATTTAAATTGTCAGGAAAGAAGAGGAAGGAATTTAAAAGGTAAAAAGGTATTTGTGTTTAAAAATCCTAAAATCATTTTTAAGGTTGTATTTTTTCTCTAAAATTGTCTTTGTGAAAGTTATAAGAAGCAAAGTAAAAAAATAAATGAACTTATTTAAACAAGTGAAGACCGAGTCTTTGAAATATTTTCTTGGATTTTCAAATTCTATTTGAGTTTTGTCTCTCTTAGAATTAAAAATGTCCAGCAAAGCGAGACCAGCTTGCTAGTAAATAAATAACATTTAAAAAATAAAGGCAGCTCACTGGTAAGTGCTGCTATTTGAGCTATTTTTAGAACAGGCCAGCGGGCGACTCATCTGGTCCTTACGGGCGACCTGGTGCCCGCGGGCACTGCCTTGGTGACCCCTGATGTAGCCAGCGGGTGTTGTCCCTAGTTTGGCCAGCAGAGGGAGGCACAGCAGCCTGTAAAAACTCCTCTATTTGTTTGGAGGTTATCAACCAGCCAGCCACTAAGCCATGAAGGAAAACTACCGACCACACTTGTGTAGTATTTTGTGTTGCCCAAACGCTAAGAGGAGGTCTAAGCTGTCAAAGAGTGTACATGTACCCTTGGTGTCGTTGAGGGGGTCCATGTGTCGGCAGATGTAACCCTCCAGGTAGTTGTGGAAGCGCGGGGTCGGGGGGAAGAAAGCCAGGCAGATCGCCATCAGCTCCCAGCCGCGCTCCAGGCTGTCGTAGCGGAAGTTTTCCGTGGTCTGGCGACACAGCTGGATGTAGAGCTCGTCACGTAAGCCCTGGTTGCTCCACCCGCGGACCACCACCTGTGGCAGGGACGGACAAACCCTCAGGACAGAAACCACATGAAGCTAAATTCTAGGTGCTGTGGTAGCGTCTTGTAAGGACAGACCTCCAGGGCCACATTTAAGGGGTCCACTTTGGTGCGCCGGTCCCCCATGTAGGTCTGGATCAGCTTGAAGATGTCCACCGCCTCTTTCTTCACGCTGCGGTCTGACGTGACAATCATTGGCTTTTTGATGGGCTCGCTGCTCCACGCCAGCATGTTGGCGATGGACACCTTTCTTCTGAACAGACCCTATGGAGGATTTAAATAGTGGTTATGGTATCAGGGCTGTGGTGACTGCAGGTATAGTATAGCGGTTATGGTATCAGGGCTGTGGTGACTGCAGGTATAGTATAGTGGTTATGGTATCAGGGCTGTGGTGACTGCAGGTATAGTATAGCGGTTATGGTATCAGGGCTGTGGTGACTGCAGGTATAGTATAGTGGTTATGGTATCAGGGCTGTGGTGACTGCAGGTATAGTATAGTGGTTATGGTGTCAGGGCTGTGGTGACTGCAGGTATAGTATAGTGGTTATGGTATCAGGGCTGTGGTGACTGCAGGTATAGTATAGTGGTTATGGTATCAGGGCTGTGGTGACTGCAGGTATAGTATAGTGGTTATGGTATCAGGGCTGTGGTGACTGCAGGTATAGTATAGTGGTTATGGTATCAGGGCTATGGTGACTGCAGGTATAGTATAGTGGTTATGGTATCAGGGCTGTGGTGACTGCAGGTATAGTATAGTGGTTATGGTATCAGGGCTGTGGTGACTGCAGGTATAGTATAGTGGTTATGGTGTCAGGGCTGTGGTGACTGCAGGTATAGTATAGTGGTTATGGTATCAGGGCTGTGGTGACTGCAGGTATAGTATAGTGGTTATGGTATCAGGGCTGTGGTGACTGCAGGTATAGTATAGCGGTTATGGTATCAGGACTGTGGTGACTGCAGGTATAGTATAGTGGTTATGGTATCAGGGCTGTGGTGACTGCAGGTATAGTATAGTGGTTATGGTATCAGGGCTGTGGTGACTGCAGGTATAGTATAGTGGTTATGGTGTCAGGGCTGTGGTGACTGCAGGTATAGTATAGTGGTTATGGTATCAGGGCTGTGGTGACTGCAGGTATAGTATAGTGGTTATGGTATCAGGGCTGTGGTGACTGCAGGTATAGTATAGTGGTTATGGTATCAGGGCTGTGGTGACTGCAGGTATAGTATAGTGGTTATGGTATCAGGGCTGTGGTGACTGCAGGTATAGTATAGCGGTTATGGTATCAGGGCTGTGGTGACTGCAGGTATAGTATAGTGGTTATGGTATCAGGGCTGTGGTGACTGCAGGTATAGTATAGTGGTTATGGTATCAGGGCTGTGGTGACTGCAGGTATAGTATAGTGGTTATGGTATCAGGGCTGTGGTGACTGCAGGTATAGTATAGTGGTTATGGTGTCAGGGCTGTGGTGACTGCAGGTATAGTATAGTGGTTATGGTGTCAGGGCTGTGGTGACTGCAGGTATAGTATAGTGGTTATGGTATCAGGGCTGTGGTGACTGCAGGTATAGTATAGTGGTTATGGTATCAGGGCTGTGGTGACTGCAGGTATAGTATAGTGGTTATGGTATCAGGGCTGTGGTGACTGCAGGTATAGTATAGTGGTTATGGTATCAGGGCTGTGGTGACTGCAGGTATAGTATAGTGGTTATGGTATCAGGGCTGTGGTGACTGCAGGTATAGTATAGTGGTTATGGTATCAGGGCTGTGGTGACTGCAGGTATAGTATAGTGGTTATGGTATCAGGGCTGTGGTGACTGCAGGTATAGTATAGTGGTTATGGTATCAGGGCTGTGGTGACTGCAGGTATAGTATAGTGGTTATGGTATCAGGGCTGTGGTGACTGCAGGTATAGTATAGTGGTTATGGTATCAGGGCTGTGGTGACTGCAGGTATAGTATAGTGGTTATGGTATCAGGGATGTGGTGACTGCAGGTATAGTATAGTGGTTATGGTATCAGGGCTGTGGTGACTGCAGGTATAGTATAGTGGTTATGGTATCAGGGATGTGGTGACTGCAGGTATAGTATAGCGGTTATGGTATCAGGGCTGTGGTGACTGCAGGTATAGTATAGCGGTTATGGTATCAGGGCTGTGGTGACTGCAGGTATAGTATAGCGGTTATGGTATCAGGGCTGTGGTGACTGCAGGTATAGTATAGTGGTTATGGTATCAGGGCTGTGGTGACTGCAGGTATAGTATAGTGGTTATGGTATCAGGGCTGTGGTGACTGCAGGTATAGTATAGTGGTTATGGTATCAGGGCTGTGGTGACTGCAGGTATAGTATAGTGGTTATGGTATCAGGGCTGTGGTGACTGCAGGTATAGTATAGTGGTTATGGTATCAGGGCTGTGGTGACTGCAGGTATAGTATAGTGGTTATGGTATCAGGGATGTGGTGACTGCAGGTATAGTATAGTGGTTATGGTATCAGGGCTGTGGTGACTGCAGGTATAGTATAGTGGTTATGGTATCAGGGCTGTGGTGACTGCAGGTATAGTATAGTGGTTATGGTATCAGGGCTGTGGTGACTGCAGGTGTAGTATAGTGGTTATGGTATCAGGGCTATGGTGACTGCAGGTATAGTATAGTGGTTATGGTATCAGGGCTGTGGTGACTGCAGGTATAGTATAGTGGTTATGGTATCAGGGCTGTGGTGACTGCAGGTATAGCATAGTGGTTATGGTATCAGGGCTGTGGTGACTGCAGGTATAGTATAGTGGTTATGGTATCAGGGCTGTGGTGACTGCAGGTATAGTATAGTGGTTATGGTATCAGGGCTGTGGTGACTGCAGGCATAGTATAGTGGTTATGGTATCAGGGCTGTGGTGACTGCAGGTATAGTATAGTGGTTATGGTATCAGGGCTGTGGTGACTGCAGGTATAGTATAGTGGTTATGGTATCAGGGCTGTGGTGACTGCAGGTATAGTATAGTGGTTATGGTATCAGGGCTGTGGTGACTGCAGGTATAGTATAGTGGTTATGGTATCAGGGCTGTGGTGACTGCAGGTATAGTATAGTGGTTATGGTATCAGGGCTGTGGTGACTGCAGGTATAGTATAGTAGTTATGGTATCAGGGCTGTGGTGACTGCAGGTATAGTATAGTGGTTATGGTATCAGGGCTGTGGTGACTGCAGGTATAGTATAGTGGTTATGGTATCAGGGCTGTGGTGACGGCAGGTATAGTATAGTGGTTATGGTATCAGGGCTGTGGTGACTGCAGGTATAGTATAGTGGTTATGGTATCAGGGCTGTGGTGACTGCAGGTATAGTATAGTGGTTATGGTATCAGGGCTATGGTGACTGCAGGTATAGTATAGTGGTTATGGTAGTCGGTCTGCTGAATGCACTTATCGTATAATGGCTATATAAGGTAATACAGTTATGGTGTATACCAGTTAGTTTACGGCGGATGTACTGTAGTTTGTTCAGTGGCTATGGTAGTAGGTTTAGGAAGATGTAGTTTGTTCAGTGGTTACTGTAGTAGGTTTAGGATGGATGCAGTTTGTTCAGTGGTTATGGTAGTAGGTTTAGGATGGATATAGTTTGTTCAGTGGTCACGGTAGTAGGTTTAGGATGGATGTAGTTTGTTCAGTGGTTATGGTAGTAGGTTTAGGATGGATATAGTTTGTTCAGTGGTCACGGTAGTAGGTTTAGGATGGATGTAGTTTGTTCAGTGGTTACGGTAGTAGGTTTAGGATGGATGCAGTTTGTTCAGTGGTTATGGTAGTAGGTTTAGGATGGATATAGTTTGTTCAGTGGTCACGGTAGTAGGTTTAGGATGGATGTAGTTTGTTCAGTTATTATGGTAGTAGGTTTAGGATGGATTTAGTTTGTTCAGTGATTATGGTAGTAGGTTTAGGATGGATGTAGTTTGTTCAGTGATTATGGTAGTAGGTTTAGGATGGATGTAGTTTGTTCAGTTATTATGGTAGTAGGTTTAGGATGGATGTAGTTTGTTCAGTGATTATGGTAGTAGGTTTAGGATGGATGTAGTTTGTTCAGTTATTATGGTAGTAGGTTTAGGATGGATGTAGTTTGTTCAGTGATTATGGTAGTAGGTTTAGGATGGATGTAGTTTGTTCAGTTATTATGGTAGTAGGTTTAGGATGGATGTAGTTTGTTCAGTGGCTATGGTAGTAGGTTTAGGATGATGTAGTTTGTTCAGTGGTTATGGTAGTAGGTTTAGGATGGATGTAATTTGTTCAGTTATTATGGTAGTAGGTTTAGGATGGATGTAGTTTGTTCAGTTATTATGGTAGTAGGTTTAGGATGGATGTATTTTGTTCAGTGGTTATTGTAGTAGGTTTAGGATGGATATAGTTTGTTCAGTGGTCACGGTAGTAGGTTTAGGATGGATGTAATTTGTTCAGTTATCATGGTAGTAGGTTTAGGATGGATGTAGTTTGTTCAGTTATTATGGTAGTAGGTTTAGGATGGATGTATTTTGTTCAGTGGTTATTGTAGTAGGTTTAGGATGGATGTAGTTTGTTCAGTGGCTATGGTAGTAGGTTTAGGATGATGTAGTTTGTTCAGTGGTTACTGTAGTAGGTTTAGGATGGATGCAGTTTGTTCAGTGGTTATGGTAGTACGTTTAGGATGGATGTAGTTTGTACAGTGATTATGGTAGTAGGTTTAGGATGGATGTAGTTTGTTCAGTGGTTATGGTAGTAGGTTTAGGATGGATGTATTTTGTTCAGTGGCTATGGTAGCAGGTTTAGGATGGATGTAGTTTGTTCAGTGATTATGGTAGTAGGTTTAGGAGGGATGTATTTTGTTCAGTGGTTATGGTAGTAGGTTTAGGATGGATGTAGTTTGTTCAGTGGTTATGGTAGTAGGTTTAGGATTATGTAGTTTGTTCAGTGGCTATGGTAGTAGGTTTAGGATGATGTAGTTTGTTCAGTGGTTACTGTAGTAGGTTTAGGATGGATGCAGTTTGTTCAGTGGTTATGGTAGTAGGTTTAGGATGGATGTAGTTTGTACAGTGATTATGGTAGTAGGTTTAGGATGGATGTATTTTGTTCAGTGGCTATGGTAGTAGGTTTAGGATGGATGTAGTTTGTTCAGTGGTTATGGTAGTAGGTTTAGGATGATGTAGTTTGTTCAGTGGTTACTGTAGTAGGTTTAGGATGGATGCAGTTTGTTCAGTGGTTATGGTAGTAGGTTTAGGATGGATGTATTTTGTACAGTGATTATGGTAGTAGGTTTAGGATGGATGTAGTTTGTTCAGTGGTTATGGTAGTAGGTTTAGGATGATGTAGTGTGTTCAGTGGTGATGGTAGTAGGTTTAGGATGAATGTAGTTTGTTCAGTGTTTACGGTAGTAGGTTTAGGATGGATGTAGTTTGTTCAGTGGTTACGGTAGTAGGTTTAGGATGGATGTAGTTTGTTCAGTGGTTATGGTAGTAGGTTTAGGATGGATGTAGTTTCTTCAGTGATTATGGTAGTAGGTTTAGGATGGATGTAGTTTGTTCAGTGGTCACGGTAGTAGGTTTAAGATGGATGTAGTTTGTACAGTGATTATGGTAGTAGGTTTAGGATGGATGTAGTTTGTTCAGTGGTCACGGTAGTAGGTTTAGGGTGGATGTAGTTTGTTCAGTGATTATGGTAGTAGGTTTAGGATGGATGTAGTTTGTTCAGTTATTATGGTAGTAGGTTTAGGATGGATGTAGTTTGTTCAGTGATTATGGTAGTAGGTTTAGGATGGATGTAGTTTGTTCAGTGATTATGATAGTAGGTTTAGGGTGGATGTAGTTTGTTCAGTGATTATGATAGTAGGTTTAGGATGGATGTAGTTTGTTCAGGTATTATGGTAGTAGGTTTAGGATGGATGTAGTTTGTTCAGGTATTATGGTAGTAGGTTTAGGATGGATGTAGTTTGTACAGTGATTATGGTAGTAGGTTTAGGATGGATGTAGTTTGCACAGTGATTATGGTAGTAGGTTTAGGATGGATGTATTTTGTTCAGTGGCTATGGTAGTAGGTTTAGGATGATGTAGTTTGTTCAGTGGCTATGGTAGTAGGTTTAGGATGGATGTAGTTTGTTCAGTGGCTATGGTAGTAGGTTTAGGATGGATCAAGTTTGTTCAGTGGTTATGGTAGTAGGTTTAGGATGATGTAGTTTGTTCAGTGGTTACTGTAGTAGGTTTAGGATGGATGTAGTTTGTACAGTGATTATGGTAGTAGGTTTAGGATGGATGTAGTTTGTTCAGTGGTTACGGTAGTAGGTTTAGGATGGATGTAGTTTGTTCAGTGGTTACGGTAGTAGGTTTAGGATGATGTAGTTTGTACAGTGATTATGGGAGTAGGTTTAGGATGGATCAAGTTTGTTCAGTGGTTATGGTAGTAGGTTTAGGATGATGTAGTTTGTTCAGTGGTTACTGTAGTAGGTTTAGGATGGATGTAGTTTGTACAGTGATTATGGTAGTAGGTTTAGGATGGATGTAGTTTGTTCAGTGGTTATGGTAGTAGGTTTAGGATGGATGTAGTTTGTTCAGTGGTTACGGTAGTAGGTTTAGGATGATGTAGTGTGTTCAGTGGTGATGGTAGTAGGTTTAGGATGGATGTAGTTTGTTCAGTGGTTATGGTAGTAGGTTTAGGATGGATGTAGTTTGTTCAGTGGTTATGGCTGTAGGTTTAGGATGGATGTAGTTTGTTCAGTGGTCACGGTAGTAGGTTTAGGATGGATGTAGTTTGTTCAGTGGTCACGGTAGTAGGTTTAGGATGGATGTAGTTTGTTCAGTGGTCACGGTAGTAGGTTTAGGATGGATGTAGTTTGTTCAGTGGTTATGGTGGTAGGTTTAGGATGGATGTAGTTTGTTCAGTGGTTATGGTAGTAGGTTTAGGATGGATGTAGTTTGTTCAGTGGTCACGGTAGTAGGTTTAGTATGGATGTAGTTTGTTCAGTGGTTATGGTAGTAGGTTTAGGATGGATGTAGTTTGTACAGTGATTATGGTAGTAGGTTTAGGATGGATGTAGTTTGTTCAGTGGCTATGGTAGTAGGTTTAGGATGGATCAAGTTTGTTCAGTGGTTATGGTAGTAGGTTTAGGATGATGTAGTTTGTTCAGTGGTTACTGTAGTAGGTTTAGGATGGATGTAGTTTGTACAGTGATTATGGTAGTAGGTTTAGGATGGATGTAGTTTGTTCAGTGGTTACGGTAGTAGGTTTAGGATGGATGTAGTTTGTTCAGTGGTTACGGTAGTAGGTTTAGGATGATGTAGTTTGTACAGTGATTATGGGAGTAGGTTTAGGATGGATCAAGTTTGTTCAGTGGTTATGGGAGTAGGTTTAGGATGATGTAGTTTGTTCAGTGGTTACTGTAGTAGGTTTAGGATGGATGTAGTTTGTACAGTGATTATGGTAGTAGGTTTAGGATGGATGTAGTTTGTTCAGTGGTTATGGTAGTAGGTTTAGGATGGATGTAGTTTGTTCAGTGGTTACGGTAGTAGGTTTAGGATGATGTAGTGTGTTCAGTGGTGATGGTAGTAGGTTTAGGATGGATGTAGTTTGTTCAGTGGTTATGGTAGTAGGTTTAGGATGGATGTAGTTTGTTCAGTGGTTATGGCTGTAGGTTTAGGATGGATGTAGTTTGTTCAGTGGTCACGGTAGTAGGTTTAGGATGGATGTAGTTTGTGTAGTGGTTATGGCAGCTGCAGTGTGTCGTAGTTTTGAGTACCTGCGTGTGTTTGTTGAAATGCTTGGACGCCCAGTTCTCTATGTCGGTCTCAGACGAGGGCTTTCTCAGGGTGAATTCTGGGAAAACTCCACAGCTGGCGCTCGGCATCATGTTCCTGGCGTTGCGGCTGGCCTCAAACTGGGCGCAGGCGCCGAGGTCCTCCGACTAGCGGTCAGGGACAGAAAATGAAGAATGCCATTCAACAAATGTTATTAAGTCTTGTAGGGTCGCTCCTTCAGCAATGTGTGCAAACTCCCAGCATGCATCAGTACCTGTGAAGGGTGCAGGTAGGGCTCGGGGGACGCCAGGCTGGTCTGGACTGAAAGGCTTTTTTCCAGTAGGGCCTGAGGGAAGCCCAGCCTCTCAAAGGTGCTGCGCTTCCAGTGGTGGCCGTCACTCTGGGCCAGCGCCTCATCTTCGCTGAAGGCCCTCACCACGGGGCCCGGCAGGGGCGGAGGTACGGCGCCATCGCTCTCGTATCCGTCCTTGGAGCCTTGCAGACCACCACCCTGGTCCGAGTCCCAGCTGCTCCTCTGTTTCATCACCTGCTGCGCCTCCCAGGCCAGCCGGGCCTGGGCTAGCATGGCTTCTGACGCCGTGCCCACCAAGTCCCCGTCAGGGGCGCCGCAGCGGGCCAGCTCCTGCGGAAGCGACGGCTTGCGGCTTTTTCGTTTGCGGTTCCCACCGGGAGAGAAAGGGCCGGCGGAGGACGTGGACAGGGAGTGAGTGTGGCTGGACCAGGACACAGAGTCTTCATAAAGCAGCCTCTGTCCCCCTTCTCCACCCTCGCCGCTGTAGTCCAGCAGCAGGCGGGGATCCCTAATCAGAGACTGGCTGTGCTGCAGAGTGTAGGAGCCCCCGTAGGAGCCGCCGTAGCCTCCGGTGGTGCCGTAACGCAGCATGCGGTCGGTGGTCTTAAAGCGAGGACTGGATGACGACTGCTCGACATAAACCAGCTGTTTGACATACTCCTTGCCCACAGGACTGTACTCCAGACTCTGTGTCTTTTCCGGACACTTCTGGCGGGTCAGAACCAGCTGGCCGTACGGGGACTGCTTGGGGGAGTGGTAGAGCGGCGCCGAAGTCTTGCGAGCAGGGGACTTGCCTGAGCCGTAGAAGGAGGAGTCGGACAGGTGAATGTCGGACGGAGGCTCCTCATAGATGGGCGGGGGCTGGTACTCAGAAGGCGGCTCCTCGTACAGCGGTGGCTCGTAGGCGTAGCGCGGCGACGAAGGCTGGGAGTCGGCGGACGAGCGGCGCTGTGTGCCGCCCAGCTCCGCCCGCTTCATGAAGGGAGAGTGGCGGCGCTCGGCGTAGAGGACAGGCGAGCCGTCGGCTTCCGAGGGCGGGTGGCCTCCGGAAGAACGGCGGGTCCGCGAGGCTGTGCCCCCTCCCGACAGAGCTCCTGGTGTGGGGGGGTCGCAGGGAGAGTAGCCGTTACCCTGGTGGGCCAAGAAGCTGGGCTCCCTGTCCGTCACCTTGATCAGCATACGCTCCTTCGTACCTGTATTCCACCTGAAGGGGGACGTCCTGAGGGGAGTACATGAGGAGGAGGTTTAAGGTTAATAAACGTTGAAGATGTTGGACTCAATCAACTTCTGAAGACCTCTGCAGAGGTTAACGGGGGCACACGGGGGTCTCTGGCAACAAGCGAGCTCGTCACTTTGCATTCGTGGTCTTCAACCGGCGTCCCCTCGCCGTCCAACAACAGGAGGGAGACGAGGATGAAGAGCCAGACTGGTGGAGAAGAGAGTGTGAAATTGATTGCAGTGTTGGCCACCTGCCCCTTTCACACACTTTCCCCCTCTGGACTTGAATGGCGTCAGTGTGGCTGCCAGGGGGCACTTGTGGATGTTAGCACGGGCGCCAACGTGGGGAACAAAGAGAAGCCTTCAGTCTTTGCTTTGGTCTTCACCTCGCTCCGCTACCACCACATCTCACTCTCCACCTTCACCACAGCTTAGGTTTGCGCTATATCGACAATATGAATGGAATTTTTGATACCATCATTCTATCGTGGTAATGAATGTTGAACACATGGCTAACGTCCCTCCACGGTGCAAAACCACTCCTAAGCCAGCAATCCTCGCTTCCGTGGCAAAAGAGAAACTATGTTTCTTACAATCAGTGGAGGACGAGGAATAGCTAAACATGCTACACGACTCACGGTGGGCGGATCGACAGAAATATCGACCGTAACCATACCAAGCATTGAATCAATATATGGTCGATACTACAGTGATCAGATCGATATTGTCTATTTCGTTTACAAACTTAGAAAATAAAGTCCTCCTACCGTATTTCCTTGAATTGCCGCCGAGTACATAGTATGTGCCTGCCTAGAATTTCCCCTGGGTCAAACTCGTCACGTCACGAGTGACACTTCACCTGTCATCATTTTCAAAATGATACGGGGCTGATTTCAACCATTTGAAATCGCAAAAAGGGAAGAAGATTAAAAGCTATTCAGTAGGATTTAAGGTCCAAACTATTGAATATGCTAAAAAGAACAGTAAGCAGCTATGTTTTATTAATATACCGTAGCTGCGTGTGTCAAATATGAGTCATTAAATGACTCCCGTGGTAAAGGGCGCTAGTGATCCTTCTTGCAACTACTCGGCTGCAGAAGAAGTGACAACAAGCAGCAAGAGTGAGCAGCGATCGTTTATTTTTTCCTCTCGCTTGCACTTTTAACATGGAGGATTACATATCTAAAATAAAACAGTTTTCTAAACTGGACTTTCAATGGAAGCAGGAGGTAATAAAGGAAGATCTCCATCAAGACAGAGAGACGTTTAAAACTGAAGAAAGATAAGAAAGACTTCTATAAACAAGTTATCGATGCTTTTGATCAGAAGGAGCTGCGCATGGACTTCATTTATAAGTAAAGGTAAAACCATAATAACGTTTTTTTTATTAAATGTGCTTTTCATGTTTTAAATAGGTTAAAATCCAATCTGCACTTTGTTAGAATATATAACAAATTGGACCAAACTATATTTCTAAAAAAAAGACAAATCATTATTTCTTCTAGATTTTCCAGAACAAAATTTTTTAAAGAAATTCAAAAGACTTAAATTTGATTCTACAGATTTTGTAGATTTGCCAGAATTTTGGGGGGGAATTTTAATCATAAGTTTGAAGAAATATTTCACAAATATTCTTCGTCGAAAAAACAGAAGCTAAAATGAAGAATTAAATAAACAATTATTTATTATTTTTTACAATAAAAAACATGAATTTACTTGAAGATTGATTTAAATTGTCAGGAAAGAAGAGGAAGGAATTTAAAAGGTAAAAAGGTATATGTGTTTAAAAATCCTAAAATCATTTTTAAGGTTGCATTTTTTCTCTAAAATTGTCTTTCCGAAAGTTATAAGAAGCAAAGTAAAAAAATAAATGAATTTATTTAAACAAGTGAAGACCAAGTCTTTCAAATATTTTCTTGGATTTTCAAATCCTATTTGAGTTTTGTCTCTCTTAGAATTAAAAATGTCCAGCAAAGCGAGACCAGCTTGCTAGTAAATAAATACGATTCAAAAAATAGAAGCAGCTCACTGGTAAGTGCTGCTATTTGAGCTATTTTTAGAACAGATCCAGCGGGCGACTCATCTGGTCTTTACGGGCGACCTGGTGCCCGCGGGCACCGCCTTGGTGATCCCTGGACTAGATGGACGTCATCCATCCTCGCTCTTTCTCTCGTAACCTTGGCTGTGCAGGGAGGCGGAGCCAAAAGCATGTTAGCGAGAGGACAAACTGCCACCTCAGCAGCTCTGCAGAGAGAGAGAGAGAGAGGGAGAGAGAGAGAGACGCTGCACAGCCAATAAGAAGTGTGATTGCTAATAAGGATGATGTAATGGAGGTCATGCAGACGTCCTCATCCAACCCTCAGGCAGCTATTAGCTGTGGTTGCTAGGCTGGCTAGCACGCTGCCATGAGACGCTAATTGATGCGTCACGTTATGACTGCAGAGGCAGCTCGTTAAGAAAATGAGCTGACAAAACATTTGTCCTCCCGCGGCGTGCGCGTGAGCAAGACGCTCGCAGGCCGGCGTGGGAGGAGCGTGGACCAATCACAGCCGTGCGACGGCAGGATGAAGGCGAGGTCAAAAGTCAGCCTCACTCACCGCTCCGCCTCCTCTTTCCCGCCCTGCTTGTCGCACGCCTCCTGGTCCAGCGAGGAGGAGGTGCTTCCCTCCCGGCTCACGCCGCTGTTGCGTCCCGGGCTGTTGTCGGCCGAGGCCCCGCCCCCGCCGGCCGGTCGCGGGTCGGCGCCGTCCGTGTGCTGCTTGAGCGTCTGCAGCTTGGCCAGCGGGATGATGTCGCAGCCTTGGGGGCGGTGCCAGACGGTGCGCTGCGTGGAGGCGTTGTAGTAGTAGAAGCGCGAGGTGTTGGGGTCGAACAGCTCCCACCACTGGTTGTCGCCCGTGCGCTTGATGCGGACGCCCGGCGGGGGGTCCCACACGCACTCGCCCGTCAGCAGGTTGGCGTACATGCGCTCCCGCGTGCGCGGCTCGATGATCTCCACCCATTCCAGCCTGCAGGAGGACAGCGCGACATTAGTCTCTTCTTCACACAGATGTAGATCACCCTTGTTACCCGACCATAGGGCGCAGCGGATTATAAGGTGCATTAAAGGAGTCATAGTAGGAGGGTTTTTTTCAATTTAAAACACTTCCTTAAGTTCACTCACAGCTGGTGCTGAGGGATTCAAAATGTACAAACCCTGTTTCCATATGAGTTGGGAATTTGTGTTAGATGTAAATATAAACAGAATACAATGATTTGCAAATCCTTTTCAAGCCATATTCAGTTGAATATGCTACAAAGACAACATATTTGATGTTCAAACTCATAAACTTTATTTTTGTTTTGCACATAAAAATTAACTTAGAATTTCATGGCTGCAACACGTGCCAAAGTAGTTGGGAAAGGGCATGTTCACCACTGTGTTACATCACCTTTTCTTTTAACAACACTCAATAAACATTTGGGAACTGAGGAAACTAATTGTTGAAGCTTTGAAAGTGGAATTCTTTCCCATTCTTGTTTTATGTAGAGCTTCAGTCCTTCAACAGTCCGGGGTCTCCGCTGTCCTATTTTACGCTTCATAATGCACCACACATTTTCCATGGGAGACAGGTCTGGACTGCAGGCGGGCCAGGAAAGTACCCGCACTCTTTTTATACAAAGCCACGCTGTTGTAACACATGCTGAATGTGGCTTGGCATTGTCTTGCTGAAATAAGCAGGGGCGTCCATGAAAAAGACGGCGCTTAGATGGCAGCATATGTTGTTCCAAAACCTGTATGTACCTTTCAGCATTAATGGTGCCTTCACAGATGTGTAAGTTACCCATGCCTTGGGCACTAATGCACCCCCATACCATCACACATGCTGGCTTTTCAACTTTGTGTCGATAACAGTCTGGATGGTTCACTTCCCCTTTGGTCTGGATGACACCATGTCGAATAATTCCAAAAACAATTTGAAATGTGGACTCGTCAGACCACAGAACACTTTTCCACTTTGCATCAGTCCATCTTAGATGATCTCAGGCCCAGAAAAGCCGGCGGCATTTCTGGATGTTGTTGATAAATGGTTTTCGCTTTGCATAGTAGAGCTTTAACTTGCACTTACAGATGTAGCGACAAACTGTATTTAGTGACAGTGGTTTTCTGAAGTGTTCCTGAGCCCATGTGGTGATATCCTTTAGAGATTGATGTCTGTTTTTAATACAGTGCCGTCTGAGGGAGGGAAGGTCACGGACATTCAATGTTGGTTTCCGGCCATGCCGCTTACGTGGAGTGATTTCTCCAGATTCTCTGAACCTTTTGATGATATTATGGAGCGTAGATGTTGAAATCCCTAAATTTCTTGCAATGTCACTTTGAGAAAGGTTGTTCTTAAACTGTTTGACTATTTGCTCACGCAGTTGTGGACAAAGGGGTGTACCTCGCCCCATCCTTTCTTGTGAAAGACTGAGCATTTTTTGGGAAGCTGTTTTTATAGCCAATCATGGCACCCACCTGTTCCCAATTAGCCTGCACACCTGTGGGATGTTCCAAATAAGTGTTTGATGAGCATTCCTCAACTTTATCAGTATTTATTGCCACCTTTCCCAACTTCTTTGTCACATGTTGCTGGCATAAAATTCTAAAATTAATGATTATTTGCACAATAAAAAGTGTTCATTAGTTTGAACATCAAATATGTTGTCTTTGTAGCATATTCAACTGAATATGGCTTGAAAAGGATTTGCAAATCATTGTATTCTGTTTATATTTACATCTAACACAATTTCCCAACTCATATGGAAACGGGGTTTGTGTATATATATATATATATATATATATATATATATACATATATATATCTTATATATATATATATATATATATATATATATCGACCGGAATGAGAATCAGCACCTCCAAGTCCGAGTCCATGGTTCTCGCCCGGAAAAGGGTGGAGTGCCATCTCCGGGTTGGGGAGGAGACCCTGCCCTAAGTGGAGGAGTTCAAGTACCTAGGAGTCTTGTTCACGAGTGAGGGAAGAGTGGATCGTGAGATCGACAGGCGGATCGGTGCGGCGTCTTCAGTAATGCGGACGTTGTACCGGTCCGTTGTGGTGAAGAAGGAGCTGAGCCGGAAGGCAAAGCTCTCTATTTACCGGTCGATCTACGTTCCCATCCTCACCTATGGTCATGAGCTTTGGGTCATGACCGAAAGGATAAGATCACGGGTACGAGCGGCCGAAATGAGTTTCCTCCGCCGTGTGGCGGGTCTCTCCCTTAGAGATAGGGTGAGAAGCTCTGCCATCCGGGAGGAACTCAAAGTAAAGCCGCTGCTCCTTCACATCGAGAGGAGCCAGATGAGGTGGTTCGGGCATCTGGTCAGGATGCCACCCGAACGCCTCCCTAGGGAGGTGTTTAGGGCACGTCCAACCGGTAGGAGGCCACGGGGAAGACCCAGGACACGTTGGGAAGACTATGTCTCCCGGCTGGCCAGGGAACGCCTCGGGATCCCCCGGGAAGAGCTAGACGAAGTGGCTGGGGAGAGGGAAGTCTGGGTTTCCCTGCTTAGGCTGTTGCCCCCGCGACCCGACCTCGGATAAGCGGAAGATGATGGATGGATGGATGGATATCTTGATTGGATTATCCAGAGAATAGTGCTCGATACCGTGGTAGGGCGCAATATATATGTGTGGGAAAAATCACAAGACTACTTCATCTCTACAGAAGTGTTTCATGAGGGGTTCCCTCAATCATCAGATTTTTTTTCCTGATGATTGAGGGAACCCCTCATGAAACACTTCTGTAGAGATGAAGTAGTCTTGTGATTTTTCCCACACACATATATATATATATATATATATAGTTACTTTACATGCGGCCCTTGACCAAATTGTTTGGCCCTGCAAGTCAAAAAGTTTGGCCACGCCTACTCTAACATGAAAACATACATTGCTCTTCTCAACAAGCAGCGGGTCCTGCTGTTCCCCCCGCCCCGCCCTGCCCAGCCCCTCCCCCATCTGCAAGCACTCACAGGTGTGTGACCTCACAGAAAATGACAAAAAAAGAAGTGGCAGAAGAATGTTCATAAACAAATTCTTCTTCTTTTTCCAATTTTTTTAGCACACGCCATGCAAATTAGGACCATGACATCATGTTGTTACGGCTCAGACTTCTGCCAGCGCCGCTCATCTGTCTGTGCGCACCTCGCGACACGCCCACAAGCGCGCACATCCAGGGACCAGCCGCGAGCGTCTCCACCCTGCAGCAGCCGCCAACTGCAATCGTTCACAGACAATCACCACACCTGCCCGTAATAAAGGACCTGCCTTCATAAGCCTGGACAACCTGACATACCGGCGCCGGAGTATAATCAGCTTTACCTTCCCTGTGTTGCATTCCTGAGTCAAACTGTGCGTCTTGTGCTTCCGTAACTTCCCTGCCTCCCCCGCGCTTCTTGGTTTTTCGTCTGCCTCCCTCGTTCCTCGAATCCTCGCACGCCCCACAACTCTGACGCCTCGCTCTCGCCCCCTGATCCTGCCTGCCCCATGGACTTTCTGGTTCCTTCGCTCTCGTCAACACTTTGGTAAGTCACACTCCAGCTAATCTACACACATAGTCTTACACCATACACTCTTCAGTTTTTGTCACACTTCATTTCCTTGGTTTATTCATTAGTATTGTTTATTATTCTTATTATATATATATTTACTTTATATAAAAATAAATCTTTGGACATTACTGCCACCTGGTGTCAGATTGTCGTCACTCCTCTTAGTCAAACACAACACATGTAGCTCCTGTCCCCCGGAGCCCGCTGCCACACATGGATTGCAGTCCTGTGGGATTCCTAACGTTCTTTGTGTGCAGGTTTTGAGGCAAGTGGAGTTAATCCCAGATGCTCCCCGCTGGATTCCCCACCCTCATCATCATCATGGTGGTCATGGTGCCATCCTGAAGATAAGTGACTGCCACACCGCTAAGTGGTCAGCGGCCTCACTCAGGCGACGGGACCAGGAGCATCCTGCCTGCCATGTTTGTCATCTTCTCCTTATTTAAGTCTCAAAGGATGTTTCTGCCGTCTGATTGGTCAACATGTCTCAAACGGGAAAGAGTGTCGGCTAAAGAGTTCAAAGCTGATGCTGTGGTCGCAAAAAAAAACTAAACAAAAACAAAACAATCTACATGATTTGTTGAAGAGATGAGCAATTTAATTTGGAATTTAAGAAGGATCTAATCCAGAGATTATTTGACTGGTTTTAATCCCCGTGCAACAGAGGTACAGTGGAACCTACAGAAGCTTCACTGGCTTCCTGTAACATTCAGGATGGAATACAAAGTCTCCCTAGTAACTCACCAGTGCCTCCATGGAAATGCCCCCCTCTACCATTTTAAAGAACTGCTCACCCCCAAATCCTCCGCTCCGGACAGTCTAACCTCCTCCAAACTCAGAGGACAAAGCTACGAACAATGGGAGATCGGGCTTTCTGCTCCGCCGCTCCCAGTCTGTGGTATTCCCTGACCACCTGAGGGCACCACAGACTGGATGTTTTTTAAAAAAGACTTAAAAACCCTTCCTTTCTTTAAAAAAAAGCCTTTTTTAGATACATGCATACTAGTTATAGCTACTAGGCTGTGATAGTTTTTATTCTTATTTATTTATAATATATATATATATATGAAAACATTTTAATACACTGCAGCACTTTGAGGTTGTCTTGATTGTTTAATTGATTTAAACTTTTATTAGTAGATTGCACAGTACAGTACATATTCCCTACCATTGAGCACTAAATGGTAACACCCCAATAAGTTTTTCAACTTATTTTAAGTCGGGGTCCACGTTCATCAATTCATGTTTCCTCAATGTAAAGTCCATCCATCCATCCATTTCCTACCGCGTATTCCCTTTGAGGTGGCGGGGGGCGCTGGAGCCTATCTCAGCCACAATCAGGCTGAAGGTGGGGTACATCCTGAACAAGTTGCCACCTCTTTAATGTAAAGTGCTTTTTACAAATAAAATCTCTTAGTATTATTATTATTAAGACCTTAACCTCTAAAGGCTTAGTGGCCACATGCGTTTACAGCACCTTTTAGCTCTTATTTCCAAAATGGTGTACACTACTGAATTGAAGTCTTATGGCCACTTATGTGGACACTTATACTGCCATCTGGTGGTGTCAGAAGAGTATAACATACAATGAAATTTGGAAAACAAAAGTGTAAAAATAAACATTAGCATGTCACTAAACATGAAGTACAAGTTTGTTACTTATGAACTAAGTACATAATATCAAAAGATGATTTGTAGTTTTTATTCTAATTATGGTCCAATGAGCCCAAATAGCAAAGAGAAATAAAAAAATCATGTAAACAAACAGCTTGGGCCTTAAGAGGTTAATATGTACAAAATATCTTAAGGACAGATTTTATTCATATTAACTACTTTTGATGAAATAATGAATGTTTATTTTGATTATTTTTATATTATTTTGACAAGTTAGCATCCTGGAAGATCAGAATCAGAATCTGAATAGTTTTTTTACTGCCATTGTTTGGGAACGGGTTCACAAACTAAGAATTGTTCTTGGTGCAATCATACAACATAAAAGACATATAACACAGAATAGGAATAAATATATACAGACATACTGTATATTGAACTAACTCCATTTAAAAGGCAACCAATCGGTTTTATCAATTGAAGAAAAAAGAAAACATTGGATGTAAAAACGTCAGGCTTTATATGAAGTTTAGCACTTTTAATGACAAGGACGTTAAACGCCACTCAAGTCTGTCTGCCCGCCTGTGACATCACCGCCATCAGTCATCAAAACATAGCATGGCGGCGAGGGAGGTCACAACGAACTCAACAAGACAACAACATAAAGCCACCACACAGCCGCTCTCAGCTACAGCACCATTGCAAAAGCCATAACAAAATAACATAAATCCATAACAAAATAACTAGGGATGCACCGATTAATCGGTAACCGAATATATTCGGCCGAATATGGAAAAAAAAGCCACATTCGGCCTTCGGTGGAATGAGTTCAAAGTAAGGCCGAATAGTGGCGTGTGACGCAAAGACGCAATTTTTTTGACACGGTGACGCAATCAACCAACGTGCAGTGTTAAATTTAAATTGTTTTATACATAGTTAGTTTCCTTCTTTTTATTCTGAAGCTGAAGTACTGTTATTGACAAACCTGTTCTGGCCTGGGATATGTTGTGTACCTGTATAAGTGTATGATATGTTGTGTACCTGTATAAGTGTATGATATGTTGTGTACCTGTATAAGTGTATGATATGTTGTGTACCTGTATAAGTGTATGAGGTTACAAGCACACACTTAATTGAGATTTACTTGAGCCTTCTGTTGACATTATTAGCATATCTACTGTGGCTAAGCAGACTTTTGCCAAAAGGACAATAATTCATTTGTTGTGGGTTTATCCACTTTAATGCACTTTGTTTTTTTTTTGGAATGCATGTTTTGTTTGAAGGCCTAATATAAATGAAAAACTGTGCTTGTCAATATTCAATAAAAAATTACTTTATTTGAAAAACATGTCTAACAATGTATTCTAGGCTATTTATGCAACATAAAAAAGTTGTGAAAAACTGCATTTATTATTCGGTATTTGGTATTCGGCCTTCGGCCAAGCGTTTAAATTTTATTCGGCTTCGGCCACAAATTTTCATTTCGGTGCATCCCTAAAAATAACATAAAGCCACAACACAGGTCACAGAGGACGTGACGGACACAACAGAAGTAATAGTACACTAACATTAACCGAGTAGGTGAGGCAGAAGAGTGAAAACAGCGAAGAAAGAGGAAAATTGGAAAAACTGTCATGTCTCGAAAAATAATAATGAATCAAAATCAATGTTGTTATGAATTATGGAACTATTTAAGGCTCCAATTATTTCACAACAAAAAGTAGAAAAAAAGACCAAAGAGGTGAAATGTAACAAGAAAAAGTTGCAATGTTGACTCTAATATCACAAAACTGCCATGCAATATATATATATATATATATATATATATATATATATATATATATATATGTATATATATATATATATATATATATATATATATATATATATATATATATATATATATATATATATATATATATATATATATATATATATATCCATCCATCCATCCATCTTCTTCCGCTTATCCGAGGTCGGGTCGCGGGGGCAACAACCTAAGCAGGGAAACCCAGACTTCCCTCTCCCCAGCCACTTCGTCTAGCTCTTCCCGGGGGATCCCGAGGCGTTCCCAGGCCAGCCGGGAGACATAGTCTTCCCAACGTGTCCTGGGTCTTCCCCGTGGCCTCCTACTGGTTAGACGTGCCCTAAACTCCTCCCTAGGGAGGCGTTCGGGTGGCATCCTGACCAGATGCCCGAACCACCTCATCTGGCTCCTCTCCATGTGGAGGAGCAGCGGCTTTACTTTGAGTTCCTCCCGGATGGCAGAGCTTCTCACCCTATCTCTAAGGGAGAGACCCGCCACACGGCGGAGGAAACTCATTTGGGCCGCTTGTACCCGTGATCTTATCCTTTCGGTCATGACCCAAAGCTCATGACCATAGGTGAGGATGGGAACGTAGATCGACCGGTAAATTGAGAGCTTTGCCTTCCGGCTCAGTTCCTTCTTCACCACAACAGATCGGTACAACGTCCGCATTACTGAAGACGCCGCACACACATATATATATATATATATATATATATATATATATATATACGTATATATATACGTATATATATATATATATGCGTTAGTTCAAATAACTTCCAAAGACATGCACCTGGGGATAGGCCCCTCCCACCTCCAAAGACATGCACCTGGGGATAGGCCCCTCCCACCTCCAAAGACATGCACCTGGGGATAGGCCCCTCCCACCTCCAAAGACATGCACCTGGGGATAGGTTGATTGGCAACACTAAATGGTCCCTAGTGTGTGAATGTGAGTGTGAATGTTGTCTGTCTATCTGTGTTGGCCCTGCGATGAGGTGGCGACTTGTCCAGGGTGTACCCCGCCTTCCGCCCGATTGTAGCTGAGATAGGCGCCAGCGCCCCCCCGCGACCCCAAAAAGGGAATAAGCGGTAGAAAATGGATGGATGGATGGAGTTCAAACAAATGAGGCAGGTGAAACTAAAACAAACCAGGGTGCGCAAAAACAGGAACTAATGGAGTCAACAACAAACAGAACATGACTAAACAGAACATGATCACAAGACATGAGAAAAACAGTTTTACACAGAGTTCTATGAGCATCCATGCTTCCCATCCCGACACGCAGTTAGATTGTGAATGAACAACATGGAAGGGAAGGACAGACCCATGATGCAAAATGACTCCATGGGGTTTGCAGTTCTTCAAGCGGCTCCATGACACCTTGCTGAACTCGGTCTTCCGAGGCCATCCGGAGAGGAAAAGTGTTTGCGCCAAGAAGCCCGACATGCAAGCACATTTCATTTCCTGCAACCTCCTTTCTCCTGTCTTGTCCCATTATTCCTCAATGCAACCTTTTGTTTTCCTCACTTTGCATTCCTTTCCCTCGCCGCCTGTGAAGAGTCCCCCTATCTCCAATTTGCCCGCTCCCCGCTTTCATCCCGCTCCCTTGTGTGGGTTCTGCAGGGCTGAGACACTTTCACCAGCAGCCTGCGACGCCAACGGCCATTGAAGAGCTGGAGAACATCGCCATGTTCATGTTTTCTCATCAGGCAGCTTCCAGAACATTCACGTACACACAACATCAACATTTACTGTGCATCACGAGTGTCCAAAGTGCAGACCGGGGGCCTTTTGTGGCCCGCCTCCAGCCTTTCACCAGCCCGTGTCACATGATAAAAATACTTGTACGAAAAAACATCAAAGTGAAAAAAAAGAGCAAAGAGGTGAAATTCAACAAGAAAAAGTTGCGATCTCGACTCTAAAGACGCAAAACTGCCATGAATCAAAATCAATGTTGTTATGAATTAATAATCTATTTACATGTATATATATATGTTGGACGACAGCAAAGACTTACAGCGTGTGGAGCAGACGGCGTCCACAAAGTACTTTCGAAAATGACATGACAATCAACACCAAAATAGGAGCGCAAGACGATAAATAAAAGACTACACACAGGAAAACAGCAAAACAGTACAAATAAGTCAGGGTGTGATGTGACAGTACACCTACTTTGAGACAAGAGCTATAGTCATGCATGCTTGTTTATGCTTTAAAGTCATATCCAACAATTGCAAGTACAACTTTTTACTGTCAATATCGGCTGCTGAGTTTTCTGCTGGTGGTGTGTTTTCAATGTAAAAAATTGCATCTTGGCTCAAAAAAGGTTGGAAAACACTGCTCTAACCACTAGGCCACTGAGTCAGTGCAAAGCCAAAGCCATTTATCAACAACACCCAGAAACGCCGCCGGCTTCGCTGGGCCCGAGCTCATCTAAGATGGACTGATGCAAAGTGGCGTTCGGAGCACATTAGCACTTATAGCACATTTTGGAACAGTCTGCAATACGTTAACAGACGTAAATATTCAATAAGTGAACATTTGTCCGTGGATTCAGCATCGTCCACTTTCCAATCGGTCACTCTTCCCACCCCAAAACCTTTGTTTAGCCTTCTACAAACCTCGTTTCCATATGAGTTGGGAAATTGTGTTAGATGTAAATATAAACAGAATACAATGATTTGCAAATCCTTTTCAAGCCATATTCAGTTGAATATGCTACAAAGACAACATATTTGATGTTCAAACTCCTAAACTTTATTTTTTTGTTGCAAATAATCATTAACTTTAGAATTTGATGCCAGCAACACGTGACAAAGAAGTTGGGAAAGGTGGCAATAAATACTGATAAAGTGGAGGAATGCTCATCAAACACTTATTTGGAACATCCCACAGGTGTGCAGGCTAATTGGGAACAGGTGGGTGCCATGATTGGCTATAAAAACAGCTTCCCAAAAAATGCTGAGTCTTTCACAAGAAAGGATGGGGCGAGGTACACCCCTTTGTCCACAACTGTGTGAGCAAATAGTCAAACAGTTTAAGAACAACCTTTCTCAAAGTGACATTGCAAGAAATTTAGGGATTTCAACATCTACGCTCCATAATATCATCAAAAGGTTCAGAGAATCTGGAGAAATCACTCCACGTAAGCGGCATGGCCGGAAACCAACATTGAATGACCATGACCTTCCATCCCTCAGACGGCACTGTATCAAAAACCGACAATCTCTAAAGGATATCACCACATGGGCTCAGGAACACTTCAGAAAAATCACTGTCACTAAATACAGTTTGTCGCTACATCTGTAAGTGCAAGTTAAAGCTCTACTATGCAAAGCGCAAGCCATTTATCAACAACATCGAGAAACGCCGCCGGCTTCTCTGGGCCCGAGATCATCTAAGATGGACTGATGCAAAGTGGAAAAGTGTTCTGTGGTCTGACGAGTCCACATTTCAAATTGTTTTTGGAAATATTCGACATCGTGTCATCCGGACCAAAGGGGAAGCGAACCATCCAGACTGTTATCGACGCAAAGTTGAAAAGCCAGCATGTGTGATGGTATGGCGGTGCATTAGTGCCCAAGGCATGGGTAACTTACACATCTGTGAAAGCACCATTAATGCTGAAAGTTACATACAGGTTTTGGAACAACATATGCTGCCATTTAAGCGCCGTCTTTTTCATGGACGCCCCTGCTTATTTCAGCAAGACAATGCCAAGCCACATTCAGCACATGCTACAACAGCGTGGCTTGGTTAAAAAAAGAGTGCGGGTACTTTCTTGGTCCGCCTGGAGTACAGACCTGTCTCCCATGGAAAATGTGTGGTGCATTATGAAGCGCAAAATAGGACAGCGGAGACCCCGGACTGTTGAAGGACTGAAGCTCTACATAAAACAAGAATGGGAAAGAAATCCGCTCTCAAAGCTTCAACAATTAGTTTCCTCAGTTCCCAAATGTTTATTGAGTGTTGTTAAAAGAAAAGGTGATGTAACACAGTGGTGAACATGCCCTTTCCCAACTACTTTGGCACGTGTTGCAGCCATGAAATACTAAGTTCATTATTACTTGAAAAAAAAATAAAGTTTATGAGTTTGAACATCAAATATATTGTCTTTGTAGCATATTCAACTGAATATGGGTTGAAATATATATATATATATATATATATATATATATATATATATATATATATATATATTTGTATTATATATATATGAACATATATATATATATATATATTTGTATTATATACAAACACATTTATATATATATAGTTATATATACACACACATATATACGTTTATTTATATATTTATACACACACATAAATATATGTATATGTGTATGTATATATATATATATATATAGTATTGGTTTTGAAAATGAAAAAAAAAACACATGCTCATCCTTCCTACATGACCATCCATCCATCATGGAAATGAAAGTTCTAGATCTTCTGTGTGTTCTGTACTCTGGGTGTGGCGAGGCCTCTGCAGCGACACAGCCCCCGCAATCAATGCCTGCAGCAGACAGATGGCGGCGAGAACATCTGCTGCCCTATCGGGTGTCCTCCTCGCCCTGCTTTCACAATCATATTTACTGCGCTGGTTTTGCACCTGCAGCCACGCTCCCCGCTGACCCCACTGGACTCCTACAGCGGCCGGGTGGCATTCACTCCTTCACCCTCCCTCTCTCTGCCTGGCTGTTACCCACCTGTCCTGCTCGGAAGGAGGGAACAGGGACTAAAGTTCCAGCCAAAGGCGATACTAACCCCACCATCTGCTCCTGCACCCCAACATTCCACTCATTCTGCCACAGCCAGGAGAGTCCCGGCATCTCTCAGCTGGAGTCTTGTCAACACAAGAAGACTGCAGGCGGAGGAAGAAGACAAGCCCTCAAAGTTCCTCCGCCCCCTGCTGCTTTTCTGTCCCACACTACACCTCCACACACATCTACACACTTGGCTTGTCCCGGTACCACAATGCATTCACATACTTCTCTAAGTAAAGCGGACCACAACAAATGGCATTAATGGCTCTATTTGAACAAAAAATGTTAGTGTACATGAAAAATATGTTTATTATTGTCATTTAGTCCTTTAAAGGCCCACTGAAATGAGATGTTCTTATTTAAACGGGGATAGCAGGTCCATTCTATGTGTCATACTTCATCATTTCGCCATATTGCCATATTTTTGCTGAAAGGATTTAGTAGAGAACATCCACGATAAAGTTGGCAACTTTTGGTGGCTAATAAAAAAGCCTTGCCTGTACCGGAAGTAGCAGACAATGTGCGCGTGACGTCACGGGTTGTGGAGCTCCTCACATCTGAACATTGTTTACAATCATGGCCACCAGCAGCTAGAGCGATTTGGACCGAGAAAGCGACGACTTCCTCATTAATTTGAGCGAGGATGAAAGATTCGTGGATGAGGAAAGTGAGAGTGAAGGACTGGGAAAAAAAAAAGACGAATGCAGTGGGAGTGATTCAGATGTTATTAGACACATTTACTAGGATCAATCTGGAAAATCCCTTATCTGCTTATTGTGTTACTAGTGTTATAGTGAGATTATATGGTCGTACCTGTACAACCTGACAGTCGGAGGGGTGTGCCCACGGGTGTGGTGACCGCCTGTGTCTCCGAGGGAAGCCAAGTTTCTCGACGAGGTGAAGGCAGCCGGGCTGAGATTTTTTTTTTTCCCCCCTCCTCCAAAGTGTAAGAATACGACAGTCGGGGGCGGCCGGTAGGAGGAGGCAAGAGAGTCCGCAGCTGCAGGAGGAACGACGCAAGTTCTCCGCTCGTCTACGGTAAGAACCGACTTATTACCACCATTTTCTCACCGAAACCTGCCAGTTGACATGTGGTAGGGAACCATGTTTGCTTGACCGCTCTGTTCCATAGTAAAGCTTCACCGTCATCTTTCAGGAATGTAAATAATGAAACCGGCTGTGTTTGTGTTGCTAAAAGCCGCCGCAATACACCGCTTCCCCCCTACATCTTTCTTCTTTGACGTCTCCATTATTCATTGAACAAATTGCAAAAGATTCAGCAACACAGATGTCCAGAATACTGTGGAATTATGTGATTAGAGCAGACGACTTTTAGCTGGGATCGGTGCTGGAACAAAATGTCCTACAACCCGAGACGTCACGCGCACGCGTCATCATACTGCCACGTTTTCAGCAGGATAATTCACGCGAAATTTAAAATTGCAATTTAGTAAACTAAAGCGGCCGTATTGGCATGTGTTGCAATGTTAATATTTCATCATTGATATATAAACTATCAGACTGCGTGGTCGCTAGTAGTGGCTTTCAGTAGGACTTTAAATAAAATGTTGAACATACTAGACAACTTGTCTTTTAGTAGTAAGTAAACAAACAAAGACTCCTAATTAGTCTGCAGTAACACATTGTGTCATTTATAAACGTATTATTTTGTACACATTATGAGGGACAAACTGTAAAAATGTATTATTTGTTCATTTACCGCTAATATCTGCTTATTTTCTCTTTTAACATGCATTATCTACACTTCTGTTAAAATGTAAATTAAGTCCTCATACTTTGAGACTTAAAAATAGTTTTGGATGATACCACACATTTAGGTATGGATCCGATACCAAGTAGTTCCAGGATCATACATTGGTCATATTCAAAGTCCTCATGTGTCCAGGGACATATTTACTGACTTTATAAACATAATATGAATTTTTTTTAAACGAAAAATGATTTTGTGTTGCTATAAAATATCGACATAATCATAGTAGTATTGATTACTTGTACTTGAAATCATTACAGTGGATGTCAGGTGTAGATCCACCCATGGCCGGTGAGCTATTGTGTGTAGTGAAGCATGTTTAGCTATTCCTCATCCTCCAGTGATAATGTTACTTGCATGAAACTTACTTTATTAGCTAGCAATGTCTTAAAACAGCTCACCCTGAAGGTGTTTCAGTGTTATAACTTCACCTTTATCTTTACTTTTTACACCAAAATGCGCCCATTCTCTCTTTTTTGTCTACACACTGTGTCTGCTTGTACAAAGCCCAAAAGCAGTGAAGTTGTCACATAGTGTAAATGCTAAATAAAAAGAGAATACAACAAATCCTTTTCAACTTATATTCAATTAGATAGACTGAAAAGACAAGATATTTCATGTTCACACTGAGAAACTTTCTTATTTTTTGCACATATTAGCTCATTTGGAATTTGATGCCTGCAACATGTTTCAACAAAGCTGGCAAAAGTGGCAAAAAAGAGTGAGAAAGTTGAGGAATGCCCATCAAACACTTATTTGGAACATCCCACAGGTGAACAGGCTAATTGGCAACAGGTGGGTGCCATGATTGGCTATAAAAGCAGCTCCACGAAATGCTCACTCATTCACAAACAAGGACGGGGCGAGGGTCACCACTTTGTCAACAAATGCCTGAGCAAATTGTTTAAAGACAACATTTCTCAAGCAGCTATTGCAAGGAATTTAGGGATTTCACCATCTACGCTCCGTAATATCATCAAAAGGTTCAGAGAATGTGGAGAGACCACTGCACGTAAGCCATGTTATTACGCACCTTCCATCCCTCAGGCGCTACTGCATCAAAAAGCGACATCAGTGTGTAAAGGATATCACCACATGGGCTCAGGAACACTTCAGAAAACCCCAGTTGGTCACTTGGTGCATGTTAAAACTCTACTATGTTAAAGTTAAAGGCCTACTGAAAGCCACTACTAGCGACCACGCAGTCTGATAGTTTATATATCAATGATGAAATATTAACATTGCAACACATGCCAATACGGCCGCTTTAGTTTACTAAATTGCAATTTTAAATTTCCCGGGATTTTCGTATTGGAAACGTCGTGTAATGATGACGTGTAGGAAGTATGAGCGCTGCACACACACACAGCTAAAAGTCATCTGCTTTAACCACATAATTACACAGTATTTTGGACATCTGTGTTGCTGAATCCTTTGCAATTTGTTCAATTAATAATGGAGAAGTCAAAGTAGAAAGATGGAGATGGGAAGCTTTTAGCCTTTAGCCACACAAACACATGGTGATTCCTTGTTTAAAATTCCCGGAGCTGAAACTTTACTATGGATCAGAGCGGTCAAGCCAACATGGATCCCAACCGCATATCAACCAGCAGGTTTCAGTGAGAAAAGTGTGGTTAAAAAGTCTCCACTTACCGGATATCAGCTGAGCTTGTGTCGTCCGTACAGCTGCCGTCGACACCCCTGAGACACTGGCGTCAAGACACCCATGGAGACACCCTTCCGACTATCAGGTACTATTAAACTCACTAAAACACTAGCAACACAATAGAAAGATAAGGGATTTCCCAGAATTGTCATAGTAAATGTGTTTAAAAACATCGGAATACGTCCCAATGCTATCGCGTTTTGTTTTTTTTTTAGTCATTTTTTGTTTTCCTAGTCGTCGCTATCAATATCCTCAAACACGAATCTTTCATCCTCGCTCAAATTAATGGGGAAATTTTCGTTTTCTCGGTCTGAATAGCTGTTTTTCTTGAAGGCTCCCATTAAAAACAATGTGAATATGTGAGGAGCCATCACACTTGTGACGTCATCGTCTGCTACTTCCGGTACAGGCAAGGATTTTCTGTTAGCACCGAAAGTTTCAAACTTTATCGTGGATGTTCTCTACTAAATCCTTTCAGCAAAAATATGGCAATATGGCGAAATGATGAAGTATGACAGATAGAATGGACCTGCTATCCCCGTTTAAATAAGAACATCTCATTTCAGTAGGCCTTTAAAGTACCAATGATAGTCATGCACACACTAAGTGTGGTGAAATTTGTCCTCTGCATTTGACCCATCACCCTTGTTCAACCCCCTGGGAGGTGAGGGGAGCAGTGGGCAGCAGCGGTGACCCCGGACTGTTGAAGGACTGAAGCTCTACATAAAACAAGAATAGGAAAGAATTCCACTTTCAAAGCTTCAACAATTAGTTTCCTCAGTTCCCAAATGTTTATTGAGCGTTGTTAAAAGAAAAGGTGATGTAACACAGTGGTGAACATGCCCTTTCCCAACTACTTTGGCACTTTTTGCAGCCATGAAATTCTAAGTTCATTATTATTTGCAAAAAAAAATAAAGTTTATGAGTTTGAACATCAAATATGTTGTCTTTGTAGCATATTCAACTCAATATGGCTTGAAAAGGATTTGCAAATCATTGTATTCTGTTTATATTTACATCTAACACAATTTCCCAATTCATATGGAAACAGGGTTTGTAAGTGAAGAAATACGCTTCATCAGAAATGTCACGCTGGAAAGAAAGGCGGGGTCATGTGACACGTGTGCAGAGTGACTAATTAAAGGATGTGGGCCTAATTAAACATTCATGGCACTACCAAGCCGCTTCATGTTAAATGCATGACATGCTCTCTGCATGCCGGCACGCAGCACCGGCCCGACCTCGCAGCTGGACCAGCACCTCTGACCTGACCCGCCACAATGTCCAAGCTCACGTAACGGGTCAGCGTGCGGCGTACGCGATCGCCATTATCAACTCGCCGCCGCGCACGGCGTGAAGTGAGGCGCTAGTGACGCCGGCAGCTTGCAGACATCTTGGCCGCCTGGCACGTTAGCACATGCTAGGTGGGCTGTTTGCTATCTGCACACTAACACACACACACACACACACACACACACACACACACACACACACACACACACACACACACACACACACACACACACACAAGCGCAGTGGAACCTCCATTTGCCAACTTAATTGATTCTGGAACAGTGTTCAGGAAATGGAAAAATGTGTACATTGAAGCAAGTTTCTCGATAAACAATGTTCATCCATCCATTTTCTACCACTTGTCCCTTTTGGGGTCGTAAATAATATAAATAATGGATCAGAGAGTTGACAAAAATCCATATTTTGGTTAAGGTTTGTACAAAATTTAAAGAGAATTTTGCTGATCCTTTTTTTTTTTTTACATTCTAACATGTAGCGTCATCTTGTTCTCGATGGCTAGCATGCAGCAAACAAAAGTGATCAATTCTACCTCTAAGTCACTTGAAAACCTCTAAAGGCTTAGTGGCCACATGCGTGGACAGCACCTTTTAGCTCTTATTTCCAAAATGGTGTACACTACTGTATTGGGGTCTTAAGGCCACATATGTGGACACTTATACTGCCATCTGGTGGTGTCAGAAGAGTATTACATAGAATGGAATTTGAGGGGAAAAAAGTGTAAAAATAAGAATTAGCATGTCACTAAACATGAAGTACACATTTGTGTACTTATGGACTAAGTACATCATATCAAAAGATGATTTTTAGTTTTTATTATAATTAGGGTCCAATAAGCCCAAATAGCCAAGATAAATAAAAAAAAACATGTAAACAAACAGCCTGGGCTTTAAGAGGTTGAAAATGTGTTAAATAACCGTCACCAATACTTCATTTACGTTCCGTCACCGGTATAATAACCAAGCTGTAGCGACATTGTTTTGTAAGAGCGAACACCGAGGAACTCTTTTTTCAGCATGCTTCGGTATTAGCCGCAAAAGCTAACGACGGCAAGAGATAAGCTCGCCTCTGCGTCGGCACGAAAGGCGGTTGAGTTTGTAATGCAGAACACAGTGCAAAAAGGGCACCAAACTACAGTGAGTGAAAAACATGAACAATCATATTACAGTACCTGTAAAGTATTATTCCATGTTTCGTTTGCACACAGTTAGCCAGACAGCATATGTACTGTAGTTCCTGCATATATTACGACCATTACAAAGTGTGACTCACTCTTTGGTCCAGCTGTTTTTTTTTCTGGTTTATTTGGTCAAGCACGCCATTTATGTCGAAATAACATGGCTTCAAATCCACATTTTGCACTTACGAGTCACTCTCATCTCGCTTTCTCAGCTTCCGTCTGCTCCGACGTCTCACTCTTCCTTTGTGCTCGCTTCTAGAAGCAGTAGTTAATCTTCAGTATATTCAGCTTCAAAAAGATAAGCCTGTGAATCCTCAATTGTCCAAAAATAGTTGCCAAAAGTCGGAGGTGCGCTGCTATGGAAACGGAAATAAATACGCCGATGAAATACAGTGAGTGTTCCTGAGCCCATGTAGTGATATCCTTTACACACTGATGTCACTTCTTGATGCAGTACCGCTTGAGGGATAGAAGGGGCGTAATATCATGGCTTACGTGCAGTGATTTCACCAGATTCTCTGAACCTTTTGATGATATTACGGATCATAGATGGTGAAATCCCTAAATCCCTTGCAATAGCTGTTTGAGAAATGTTGTTCTTAAACAATTTGCTCAGGCATTTGTTGACAAAGTGGTGACCCTCGCCCCGTCCTTGTTTGTGAATGAGTGAGCATTTCATGGAAGCTGCTTTTATAGCCAATCATGGCACCCACCTGTTGCCAATTAGCCCGTTCACCTGTTGGATGTTCCAAATAAGTCTTTGACAAGCATTCCTCAACATTTTCACTCTTTTTTGCCACTTGTGCGAGCTTTTTTGAAACATGTTGCAAGCATCAAATTCCAAATAAGCTCATATTTGCAAAACATCTTGTCTTTGCAGTCTATTCAATTGAATATAAGTTGAAAAGGATCTGTTGTAGCCTCTTTTTATTTAGCATTGACACAAGGTGACAACTTCACTGCTTTTGTAGAAGGATTGCTGGCTGCCAGTGATGAGTTCATGTGTCAATGAACACACATCCAATCAGTGCAGGAATAACAGTCAGTGCACAATCAATACCTATTAAGTGATCCAGGAAGTGACCCCTCTCCCGCGCTACAGTTCAGTGGCGGTCCATGGGCGAGCTCCTCTTCGCCATCCCGGCTGGAGGTGTCGCCGCCTCTGCGGAACTTCACGGCCCACACCTCTCGGCGCCCACACGCTCAAAATAGCAGCGGGAGCAGCCGTGCGCTACCCAACTGGAGGCAGACGGCATTCCGGCAGCTGCTTTGCAGACATGCTTTTATAGCATGCGGCCATCTAGCTAACATGCTAACACAGGAAAGATGAGGATGCACAAACCCTGAAACACATCAGATTTGTTTGGATGTTTAAACACCTTTCTAGGGTAGGGTTGCACGATATAAACCAGTCTTTTTCAACCACTGTGCCTGTATACAGTCTGGTGTGCTGTGGGAGATGATCTCATTGCACCTATTTGGGTTGAAAACATTTTTTGCAAACCAGTAATTATAGTCTGCAAATGATGTGTTGTTGTTAAATGTCGGTGCTGTCTAGAGCTGGGCAGAATAACCGTGTAATACTCTTCCGTATCAGTAGGTGGCAGGCGGTAGCTAACTGCTTTGTAGATGTCAGAAACAGCGGGAGGCAGCGTGCAGGTAAAAAGGTGTCTAATGCTTAAAGCAAAAATAAACAAAAGGTGAGTGCACCTAAAAAAAGGCATTGAAGCTTAGGGAAGGCTATGCAGAGCAAACTAAAACTGAACTGGCTACAAAGTAAACAAAAACAGAATGCTGGACGACAGCAAAGACTTACTGTGGAGCAAAGATGGCCTCCTATGAGTTTTGCCAAAAATGTCCAAAACCCGCCTAGCAAAGTCCCACGGGAAAGCAGGGAGAAAAGTGAGAAAAATCGGCAAAAGTCCTAAAAATTTTCAAAAATCACACTCGGGTTTGAGTCCTATAAGTTCCGCCGCACAAGTCCCGGGACGCCCAATATGTCCAAAACGCGCCCAGCAAAGTCCCACGGGAAGGCAGGGAGAAAAGTGAGAAAAGTCGTTCAAGTCCTATAAGTTCCGCTGCCCAAAATGTCCAAAACGCACCCAGCAAAGTCCCACGGGAAGGCAGGGAGAAAAGTAAGAAAAGCCGGCAAAAGTCAGAAAAATTTTCAAAAATCACACCCGGGTTTGAGTCCTATAAGTTCCGCCGCACAAGCCAAAATGTCCAAAACGCGCCCAGCAAAGTCCCACAGGAAGGCAGGGAGAAAAGTGAGAAAAGTCGGCAAAAGTCACAAAAATTTCCAAAAATCACACCCGGCCAAAATAGTCAAAAGTCCCAATTTTGTCCAACATACCTACACGGGTTCCAGTCCCACGAGTCCCGCCACAGGCCGCACAAGTCCCGGGAGGCCCAAAATGTCCAAAGCGCGCCCAGCAAAGTCCCACGGGAAGGCAGGGAGAAAAGTGAGAAAAGTCAGCAAAAGTCAGAAAAATGTTCAAAAATCACACCCGGCCAAAATAGTCAAAAGTCCCAATTTTGTCCAACACATCTACCCGGTTTCCAGTCCCACGAGTCCCGCCACAGGCTGCACAAGTCCCGGGAGGCCCAAAATGTCCAAAGCGCGCCCAGCAAAGTCCCACGGGAAGGCAGGGAGAAAAGTGAGAAAAGTCAGCAAAAGTCAGAAAAATTTTCAAAAATCACACCCGGCCAAAATAGTCAAAAGTCCCAATTTTGTCCAACATACCTACACGGGTTCCAGTCCCACGAGTCCCGCCACAGGCCGCACAAGTCCCGGGAGGCCCAAAATGTCCAAAGCGCGCCCAGCAAAGTCCCACGGGAAGGCGCAGAGAAAAGTCGACAAAAGTCATAAGAATGTTCAAAAATCACACCCGGGTTCAAGTCCTATAAGTCCCGGGATGCCCAAAATGTCCAAAACGCACCCAGCAAAGTCCCACAGGAAGGCAGGGAGAAAAGTGAGAAAAGTCGGCAAAAGTCCGAAAAATTTTCTAAATACCTACCCGGGTTCGAGTCCCACAAGTCCCGCTGCCGGCTGCACAAGTCCCGCAAGTACAAAAAGGAGAGAGGCTAAACTTCCCACCAACTTTACCCTCTTTCCATTTTGTATTTTGAAAAAATCCCAGCCTTTTTCTAGGCAGGTAGGATGAGGGCAGCCAAGGTAATAAAATATTCAACGCTACATGGAATAGTTTGAGTTAAACTCACACATTGGACGTGTCCGGATGTTGCCGGCAATAAAACCAACAAAACTAAGGACCGGTTTATGTTATTTAGTTGACAAGGCAATATAACAGTTGTTTTTTCTCGCTCCATGCAGAGAATCCAGAAAGACGGCACAACCACACTAGTACTAAAGGGGAACATTATCAGCAGACCTATGTAAGCGTCAATATATACCTTGATGGTGCAGAAAAAAGACCATCTATTTTTTTAACCGATTTCCGAACTCTAAATGGGTGAATTTTGGCGAATTAAACGCCTTTCTGTTGATCGCGCTGGAGGCGATGACGTCAGAATGTGACGTCGCCGAGGTAACACACCCACCATTTTCATTTTCAACACATTACAAACACCGGGTCTCAGCTCTGTTATTTTCCGTTTTTTTGACTATTTTTTGGAACCTTGGAGACATCATGCCTGGTGGGTGTGTTGTCGGAGGGTGTAACAACACTAACAGGGAGGGATTCAAGTTGCACCACTGGCAAGAAATCTGCCGCCAGACCCCCATTGAATGTGCCAGAGTGTCTTCACATCTTACCGGCGATGCTAAAGCAGACATGGCACAGAGATGTATGGATAACCTGCAGATGCATTTGCAACCATTAAGTCAACGAAATCACAAAGGTGAGTTTTGTTGATGTTGACTGCCAGCTAATCGATGCTAACATGCTACGCTAATCGATGCTAACATGCTATTTACAGGCGGTGCTAAAGCAGACATGGCACAGAGATGTATGGATAACCTGTAGATGCATTTGCAACTATATTACGTTTCCTCCCACCCACATTTAATGCGAAACAAACACTTACCAATCGACGGATTTAAGTTGCTCCAGTGTCAAAAGATGCGAAAGTCCTGATTGTTTGGTCCGCACATTTTACCGGCGATGCTAACGCAGCTATTCGGCCATGCTATGGCTATGAATAGCATCAATAGCTATTCGCTTCAGTTTCTTCTTCAATACTTTCATACTCCAACCATCTGTTTCAATACATGCATGTAATCTGTTGAATCGCTTAAGTCGCTGAAATCCGAGTTTGAATCCGAGCTAATGTCGCTATATCTTGCTGTGGTATTCCCATTGTTTGTTTACATTGGCAGCACTGTGTGACGTCACAGGGAAATGGATAGTGGTTTCGAAGATAGCGAAAATAAGGCACTTTAAAGCTTTATTTAGGGATATTCCGAGACCGGTAAAATTTTGAAAAAAACTTCAAAAAATACAACAAGCCACAGGGAACTGATTTTTATTGTTTTTAACCCTTTTGAAATTGTGATAATGTTCCCCTTTAAGAGAGTAGCGTAGGTGTGTGTGTTCCTTTAAGAATGGCAGTGTGTTGTGCGTGAGTGGTTGCATGCAGCAGTAGCGCCGACTGGCTGCGGAAATAAGAATAAAGCGAACAAATTGTCATGAATCTGTGTTTTCGTCATTCCAACCCCAAAGCCGAGCTTAGCGGACCCAATGTCGGGTAAAATGAAGGATTTTACCCCCGACCAAAACATGGGCCCTGAAGGTTCCGGAACGTCTCCCCTGCCCTCCTCCACTACAGTCTGGGACTGGCGAGACGCTCCGCAGTTGATACTGTTACGTGATTGGCTGTCAGCGTGTCCCTCCCATTAATCAGTAAATACTGTTAAATGACCGCCGTTTGATTTCTCTTTGATGATATCCCGATCATTTTGACAACCCCCATCGCAGACGATCCATTTCCTGTTCTGTGGTTATCATCACACATGTTCCCGTCACACAAAACAAGGACACGGGCCCAGTTCATAACACACAGTAAATATGAAAATGTGACGTTTTGTACCATATGTCCCGGCAAGAAATCTGCGTTCAAAAGACTCCGGCTTATTAGTGATTCCTAAAGCCCAAAAAAAGTCTGCGGGCTATAGAGCGTTTTCCGTTCGGGCTCCAGTATTCTGGAATGCCCTCCCGGTAACAGTTCGAGATGCCACCTCAGTAGAAGCATTTAAGTCTCACCTTAAAACTCATTTGTATACTCTAGCCTTTAAATAGACCTCCTTTTTAGACCAGTTGATCTGCCGCTTCTTTTCTTTTTTCTCCTATGTCCCCCCATCCCTTGTGGAAGGGGTCCGGTCCGATGACCATGGATGAAGTACTGGCTGTCCAGAGTCGAGACCCAGGATGGACTGCTCGCCTGTGTATCGGTTGGGGACATCTCTACGCTGCTGATCCGCCTCCGCTTGGGATGGTTTCCTGTGGACGGGACTCTCGCTGCTGTCTTGGATCCGCTTTGAACTGAACTCTCGCGGCTGTGTTGGAGCCACTATGGATTGAACTTTCACAGTATCATGTTAGACCCGCTCGACATCCATTGCTTTCGGTCCCCTAGAGGGGGGGGGAGGGTTGCCCACATCTGAGGTCCTCTCCAAGGTTTCTCATAGTCAGCATTGTCACTGGCGTCCCACTGGATGTGAATTCTCCCTGCCCACTGGGTGTGAGTTTTCCTTGCCCTTTTGTGGGTTCTTCCGAGGATGTCGTAGTCGTAATGATTTGTGCAGTCCTTTGAGACATTTGTGATTTGGGGCTATATAAATAAACATTGATTGATTGATTGATTGATTGATGTTTTTGCGTCGTAAAATCTCATTTGCCTCAACAAAGCCCATCGCTGCTTCACAGTCAATAAACACTTTAAAACATCTCTATTTTTGCATGCGAGCGCACACGCACACCTGTCTGCGCGCGCGCGTGTGTGTGTGTGTGTGTGTGTGTGTGTGTGTGTGTGTGTGTGTGCGTGTCAAGCCGGAGGCTCTCCAGCACTTAAGCGTGGGGTAGACGGTCTCCTAGCAACCGTGGCCTTCGCAATTGCGTGACCCTCTGCTGCTGCACATGTGGAGAGGCTGGAAACACAACAGCAAGTGTAGCATCACACACACACACACACACACACACACGCACACACACACACACACGGAAGCACCACCCCCTCCTCCAGTGCTGCCTACAATCACATTATTCCAGTCACAGCGCGAAGATTCCTGTAGGATCCAAAGCTTCCGTCCACGGATGAAGTGATACCAACAGTCTGCAAGCGCAACTTCATTCTCTGATCCTCCTCTAGAATGATGCAAGTCCTAAACCAGACCTAGGTAAAATAAGGCCCGCGGGACACGTGATATTCAAACCGGCCTGCCGGACGTTGTTCATCATTTTTTTAGACCTGTAACATGAAAAGTGTATCTGCCATTATGATGTGCAGTGCTGTTTTTAAATGACCGTAAGTCTTGAACCGTAGAAAGTATTTCAATGTCAGGACTTAGACTATGACTTAGATTGTTTTTCCGATGCAAAGGAAAATTGGCACGAGCGAGACGTTAATGTAAGTACATATTTATACCAACAAACTACAAACAAAGGAAGCAAACAAAAGGCGTGCACGAGGGCGGAGAACAAACTTGACTAGAGAACAAAACTAGCACTATGGCATGACTATAGACAAAAACAAAACACAACAACTGTGACATAACAAAACCAAAAACTTACTTGGCATGAGCAGGAGAGAAACTATGGGCAGAGAATAAACAGCAATGGCATGGCATGAAGGCAGTTGAGGAATAAAGTCGCCGGGCTGACTTCCTGGCAACTTCCGGTTTAAATAGTAGCCATGATAATTACAAACAGGTGTGAGACATGAGGACAGGGGCGTGACATGAGGGCAAGGTGAAAACTAATGAGTTGCTATGGTACTACTACTACTCAGTGGCCCAGTGGTTAGAGTGTCCGCACTGAGATCGGTAGGTCGTGAGTTCAAATCCCGGCCGAGTCATACCAAAGACTATAAAAAATGAGACCCATTACCTCCCTGCTCGGCACTCAGCATAAAGGGTTGGAATTGGGGGTTAAATCACCATAAATGATTCCCGGGTGTGGCACTGCTGCTGCCCACTGCTCCCCTCACCTCCCAGGGGGTGATCAAGGGTGACGGGTCAAATGCAGAGAAGAATTTCGCCACATCTAGTATGTGTGTGTCAATCATTGCTACTTTAACTTTAACTTTAATAAGAAGGAACAAGAACTGAATGTCGAAAAAACAAAACCGAACATGACCAAAACAAAACATGAACCCATAGACGTGACATTCAATGGTTAAAATCTGCACCTTTGGGGGTTATTAGAGTTATGAGGGTAATGGACAACACAGCAGCTCAGACCAGGAACAAAGCAGAGTGTTTACAGAGCAGCCTGTTATGATCCGCTGCTCAGATCATATTCTGTTTGGGTTTTTCGGGTCACTTGTGTTTTTCTGTTAGTGTTGGACTCTGTTTGGTTCCTGTTCATGCACCTCTGAGTTTGTTTGTTTCTTTCTGTTGCCATGACTGCAGATTGCACTCAGCTGCGTCTGGTTAGTGTTCGAGACACTCACCTGTTGTCCAGGCACCAATCAGAGGGCTATTTAGTCTTTGTCCTGGCCTCACTCGGGCTTGCTTCCTAATTTGCTTTGTGCTACAGATGATGACGTTTGATTCCTGCTTAAGACCTACTAGTTTCCACGCTAGGCTATTTTGCTAGCTCACACGCTAGCCCATTTGGTTTGTTGCCTTAAGTGCTATCAGCACGTTTTTCTTTGTTCTGTCTGATTTATTACTTAATAAATCATTTTCCTACCTGCACGCTGTGTCTGAAGCCTGTCTGCATTTCTGGGAGAACGAGCCCCACATCACCATGCGCCCGGGTCGTCACAGTAGGAAGCAAGCACAATATATATATATATATATATATATATATATATATATATATATATATATATATATATATATATATATATATATATATATATCTCCAATCCAATCCAATCCACTTTATTTATATAGCACATTTAAACAACAATAACGTTTCCAAAGTGCTGCACAGCCATGTTAAAAACAATATTATGCTCCACCAATGACTGAATAAAACAAAAAATGAATAAAAATAAAACCAATAAAAACAATATAACAAAAAATATGATTAAAAACTATTTTAAAGGGTAAAATCAATTAAAACAGTAAAATAAAAATCAAAGTGTATAAAAAACACAGAGGACAACAGAGGACAGAGGACCACACAACTCACGTAGTGTTAAAAGCCAAAGAATAAAAGTGGGTCTTAAGATGAGACTTAAAACACTCCACTGTGGAAGCAGTTTGAACATGGAGGGGCAGAGTGTTCCAGAGCTTAGGGCCGACCACAGAGAAGGCCCTGTCTCCCCTGGTCTTAAGTCTGGTCTTGGGCACCACGAGCTGGAACTGGCTCTCGGACCTCAGAGCGCGCGCAGGAATGTAAATTTGGATGAGGTCCGAAATATAATGAGGTGCCAGTCCATGTAAAGATTTAAAAACAAACAGCAATGTTTTAAAATCAATTGTAAAATGAACAGGGAGCCAGTGCAAACTCTGAAGAATTGGGGTTATATGCTGGCGTTTCCTGGCCCCTGTTAAAAGTCCTGCTGCCGGGTTCTGGACTAACTGCAACCGGGAGAGAGCTTTTTGGCTAATGCCAGCATAAAGTGCATTGCAGTAGTCCAGGCCACTTCAAATAAAAGCATGCACCACTTCTTCAAAAAGGTTAAAAGATAAAAACGGTTTAACCTTTACTAAAAGACGAAGGTGATAAAAACACGATTTTAAAACGCCATTGACTTGTTTGTCTAGTTTAAAATGGCTGTCTATAGTGACGCCAAGGCTGGTGACTTTGGGACACACATCATTTTGCAATAGTCCCAAGTCAGTGAGGGCCGGACCAAGAACTAAAATTTCCGTTTTTCCCTCATTCATTATCAAAAAAATTAAAATATATATATATATATTAGGGGTGTAACGGTACGTGTATTTGTATCGAACCGTTTCGGTACGGGGGTTTCGGTTCGGCACGCGGGCGTACCGAACGAGTTCGGAAGCAGAAGTCTTCAAAAGCTGCTCTGCTTTCTGCCTCTGTCTCTGCCTCATTGTCCCGCCCACACAACCATCTGATTGGTTACATACAAAGCCAATCAGCTGCGCGTATTCAGAGCGATGTAACAGCCAATCATCAGTGCGTATTAAGACTTCAGAGCGATGTAGTCAATGCTTCAGCATCGAGCAGAGATATTCGTTTAGCAGGGGAGGAGCGGACTCTATCCAAATTATACTAAACACTTCCCAGTCACAACTATTACAAAAATCACTATGAGCCCGTTGACCTTCTAGAAACTTAAACTGCAACTCAGCTCGCTCACAGTATAGGCTTGAGATGAAGGCTAATTAGCTTTTAGCGTAACGTTAACTCATTTTACAGTGTGTGTGTGTGCGTGTGTGTGTTAGGGAAAGCAACGACCTGTCTGTCTGTTATTTCATTGAATTCTATTGTGTTTAGGGATGAATAGTCTCTCCTATTGCAATTGTACTGTTTTTTCAGCTATAGTTACATGAATCATTAGTAATATAACAGCCTAGTTTTGAATAGCAGGGTCCCTGCTATCACATGTTGATAAAAATACAACATTTACATAATAAAAGTCAACTACAGGGTTCCCAAATGCTGCAATAAATTAAGCATGATGAGTTGACATTAAACAGTTTCAATGGAAACTGTTTAATGTTGTACTTTTTATATGTAGAAGAAAGGTTTTGTCATTTTATTTAATCAAAGCAACAACTTGAGGCAGTTCAATGTGGATTAATGTGGGCAGAATTACTATAGTGTTCACAATGTTAAAAGGAAAAAGCCATTGTTTACAAATTTGGTAAATAAATAACCCAAAAATGTATATTTTGTTGTTTTCTTACTGTACCGAAAATGAACCGGACCGTGACCTCTAAATCGAAGTACGTACCGAAACCGAAATTTTTGTGTACCGTTACACCCCTAATATATATATATATATATATATTAACATGCACATGCATACACAAGTCTCTAAAACGTTAACCACCATGTTGCTACAATAAAAAACAAACAGAAGAAAATATAAAAAGTTGTATTGTTTTGAAAGAACATATATATATATATCTTCCTCGCGCACTAATTGACTGCAACAAAATGATTTGACTGAGCGGCTAGGAGACACAACAGGTAACAACAGTAAAATGGATTAGAAAGGACAGATTCCAAAAAATAAAAATGAAAAACTAAATAAAATAATTATTGAATTTTTTTTAACTTGGGACTTCCCGCGGGCCGGATTTTGGGGACCCCAGGTCTAGTGGGACAGGCGAAAGTTAAGTCGGAGAAAATGCAGTCCTTTATGAATCATTTCATGTTTCTCCGCGGCCCGGTAGCAAATGCGTCACGGACCGGTACCGGTCCCTGGACCAATGGTTGGGGACCACTGCTCTATTGGACATTGTGACTTTTGGTATTAGAGTTCCTGGAAAAATAGGGAGCCAAACACACATACTGTACAGCAGACGTGTATATATCATTTATACACACATGCACTTTGGCCCCCCAGACACGTTTTTCTCTCAACGTGGCCCACGAGTCAAAATATGTCCGAGACTCACCGAAGGCAGTGCATCTAGAGAGACATATTAGGTTTCCCACTTCCTGAAGACTGTCTTTTACAGCTCTATTACACGCACACACACACATATACATAACACACACACTATCGATTGTGGGGGTTGAGTAGCTGTGAATAGCTGGAATAGCAAGTGGAACACTCTAGTCGGCTTATTTGACCCCCTAGCCCCTCAGCCTACACCCTGTGGACCAATCACAACCATTAGCGTCGGCCCGAGAGAGAGTGTGCCAGCATAACACACACACACACACACACACACACACACACACACACACACACACGCAACATGAGCATCTCTGATCTTTCCATCTAGCATTCTCATGTGAATGTCTGCTTCCTCCCTGATCCAATAGGCTGCATTTATGATGCACCACTTTATGCCTAATTGACGGCCATATCTATTGCATTGTTTTGACTAACACGTCCTACTGTATGCTGTACTGTATGTTCTATTGTATGTTTACATCTTCTTTCAAGTGATCCATATCTCATATCGCATGTCCAAAACAGCTGCAGCATAAGTGACAGCATGGAGCCGTATCAAAACGCAGTACAGGCCCCACATTTGCGCAAGAATTTGAATCTGTCACCACTTGGACTTGGCCGTGGAATTTTTTTCCGAGGTGCAAAGTGAAAGTTGGAGCGGGCAAGGCCTGAAGGTAAAGACATTTTATTTTAACGCAATAAAAAAAAGGTACAAAACTAAAGGCGCACACAAAGGCGGAGAACAAACGTGACTATAAAAACAAAAACTAGCAAAAAGGCAGAACTATGGACACTCGGATAAGGAAAAAATCTGGGTAAAAATATTGGAATTGACCTAACAGTCACAGCCTGCTGTCTTGTTTCAGGGCTAAAAAAAAAAAAGTTGCTTACAGTTTTATTTCTGGCAAAACATCAATTATTAAGGACTACTTAAGGTGAGAAATGACAATTTTAGCTTACAGAGAAGTGTTTACTCAAATAAC
>NC_084636.1:2038259-2135759 GCF_033978795.1 Nerophis ophidion | reverse complement strand
GTTTGTAATGTGTTGAAAATGAAAATGGTGGGTGTGTTACCTCGGCGACGTCACATTCTGACGTCATCGCCTCCAGCGCGATAAACAGAAAGGCGTTTAATTCGCCAAAATTCACCCATTTAGAGTTCGGAAATCGGTTAAAAAAATAGACTGTCTTTTTTCTGCACCATCAAGGTATATATTGACGCTTACATAGGTCTGCTGATAATGTTCCCCTTTAAGCTGTACATCAAGCAAAAATGGGAAATAATTCCACTTCAAAAATGTTTCTCCACAGTTCCCAAACCTTTACTGAGTGTTGTTAAAATTAAAGGCCATGTAACACACTGGTAAAAATGCCTTTTTTGACATGTGTTGCTGCCATTACATTCTAACTTCATGATTATTTGCTTATTATTTATTTTCCCATTCATTTCATTTCTAATCATATATTTGATCTTCGTAATTAAATGTTTCTTGCTACTCCTTTTGGGACATGTTGACTTGTCCAAGTGCAGTAATCATGTGATAGTCCTTAATGCAACTTTGTTAGGCGTGTCTGGAACAAATAAAGCGTGGCCAAAGATCAGCGTGCAGACCCCCACAAGTCACCAAGTCCCAGTGGACTTGTGCCAATTTCATTTCAGGTGGAGGTGCTAGCAGAGGTTGAGCACATTCTTCAGAGAGGACTCCAGTAGTCCAGTGTAGGAACCCACAATACTCTTGTGCACAGAGGCGACAATAAAGCTGATCAATCATCTGCCCACAGTCGACCTTCACGCCTCACAAACGCCGCATTGAGTTGTAACGCACTTCTGACAGCGACCACCAGACACACACACACACACACACACACACACACACACACACACACACACACAGCAAGTGACATTATCTCATCATCCTTTTGTTCCTCCACAGCCTTGACAAGTTGAAGGTGTAGCACATCTGATTCAGTCCTGATGTGGACATCAACTCCAGAACCATCCCTCAAAAGTCACTTTACCACCGAGCAGTCCGGTCCAGCAGAAGGTAAAGAAGTATAAAGTCTGAGGCGAGGATCAACGAGAGTAACCAAGAACAACAATGGGAGACAAGGTTGAGGACATCTCTGGACTGCCGACCTGTCTCCGCTCGGGATGGTCTCCTGCTGGCCCCAGTATGGACTGGACTCTCACTATTATGTTAGATCCACTATGGACTGGACTCTCACACTATTATGTTAGATCCACTATGGACTGGACTCTCACACTATTATGTTAGATCCACTATGGACTGGACTCTCACACTATTATGTTGGATCCACTATGGACTGGACTCTCACTATTATGTTAGAGCCACTATGGACTGGACTCTCACTATTATGTTAGATCCACTATGGACTGGACTCTCACACTATTATGTTAGATCCACTATGGACTGGACTCTCACACTATTATGTTAGATCCACTATGGACTGGACTCTCACTATTATGTTAGATCCACTATGGACTGGACTCTCACACTATTATGTTAGATCCACTATGGACTGGACTCTCACACTATTATGTTAGATCCACTATGGACTGGACTCTCACTATTATGTTAGATCCACTATGGACTGGACTCTCACTATTATGTTAGATCCACTATGGACTGGACTCTCACACTATTATGTTAGATCCACTATGGACTGGACACTCACTATTATGTTAGATCCACTATGGACTGGAGACTCACACTATTATGTTAGACCCACTATGGACTGGACTCTCACACTATTATGTTAGATCGACTATGGACTGGACTCTCACTATTATGTTAGATCCACTATGGACTGGACTCTCACACTATTATGTTAGATCCTCTATGGACTGGACGCTCACACTATTATGTTAGATCCACTATGGACTGGACTCTCACACTATTATGTTAGATCCACTATGGACTGGACTCTCACTATTATGTTAGATCCACTATGGACTGGACTCCCACACTATTATGTTAGATCCACTACGGACTGGACTCTCACTATTATGTTAGATCCACTATGGACTGGACTCTCACTATTATGTTAGATCCACTATGGACTCGACTCTCACACTATTATGTTAGATCCACTATGGACTGGACTCTCACATTATTATGTTAGATCCACTATGGACTGGACTCTCACTATTAAGTTAGATCCACTATGGACTGGACTCTTACTATTATGTTAGATCCACTATGGACTGGACTCTCACACTATTATGTTAGATCCACTATGGACTGGACTCTCACACTATTATGTTAGATCCACTATGGACTGGACTCTCACACTATTATGTTGGATCCACTATGGACTGGACTCTCACTATTATGTTAGAGCCACTATGGACTGGACTCTCACTATTATGTTAGATCCACTATGGACTGGACTCTCACACTATTATGTTAGATCCACTATGGACTGGACTCTCACACTATTATGTTAGATCCACTATGGACTGGACTCTCACTATTATGTTAGATCCACTATGGACTGGACTCTCACACTATTATGTTAGATCCACTATGGACTGGACTCTCACACTATTATGTTAGATCCACTATGGACTGGACTCTCACTATTATGTTAGATCCACTATGGACTGGACTCTCACTATTATGTTAGATCCACTATGGACTGGACTCTCACACTATTATGTTAGATCCACTATGGACTGGACACTCACTATTATGTTAGATCCACTATGGACTGGAGACTCACACTATTATGTTAGACCCACTATGGACTGGACTCTCACACTATTATGTTAGATCGACTATGGACTGGACTCTCACTATTATGTTAGATCCACTATGGACTGGACTCTCACACTATTATGTTAGATCCTCTATGGACTGGACGCTCACACTATTATGTTAGATCCACTATGGACTGGACTCTCACACTATTATGTTAGATCCACTATGGACTGGACTCTCACTATTATGTTAGATCCACTATGGACTGGACTCCCACACTATTATGTTAGATCCACTACGGACTGGACTCTCACTATTATGTTAGATCCACTATGGACTGGACTCTCACTATTATGTTAGATCCACTATGGACTCGACTCTCACACTATTATGTTAGATCCACTATGGACTGGACTCTCACATTATTATGTTAGATCCACTATGGACTGGACTCTCACTATTAAGTTAGATCCACTATGGACTGGACTCTTACTATTATGTTAGATCCACTATGGACTGGACTCTCACACTATTATGTTAGATCCACTATGGACTGGACTCTCACACTATTATGTTAGATCCACTATGGACTGGACTCTCACACTATTATGTTAGATCCACTATGGACTGGACTCCCACACTATTATGTTAGATCCACTACGGACTGGACTCTCACTATTATGTTAGATCCACTATGGACTGGACTCTCACACTATTATGTTAGATCCTCTATGGACTGGACTCTCTCACTATTATGTTAGATCCACTATGGACTGGACTCTCACACTCTTATGTTAGATCCACTATGGACTGGACTCTCACACTATTATGTTAGATCCACTATGGACAGGACTCTCACTATTATGTTAGATCCACTATGGACTGGACTCCCACACTATTATGTTAGATCCACTACGGACTGGACTCTCACTATTATGTTAGATCCACTATGGACTGGACTCTCACACTATTATGTTAGATCCTCTATGGACTGGACTCTCACTATTATGTTAGATCCACTATGGACTGGACTCTCACTATTATGTTAGATCCACTATGGACTGGACTCCCACACTATTATGTTAGATCCACTACGGACTGGACTCTCACTATTATGTTAGATCCTCTATGGACTGGACTCTCACTATTATGTTAGATCCACTATGGACTGGACTCTCACTATTATGTTAGATCCACTATGGACTGGACTCTCACATTATTATGTTAGATCCACTATGGACTGGACTCTTACTATTATGTTAGATCCACTATGGACTGGACTCTCACACTATTATGTTAGATCCACTATGGACTGGACTCTCACACTATTATGTTAGATCCACTATGGACTGGACTCTCACACTATTATGTTAGATCCACTATGGACTAGAACACCACTCAACACGAGCAACGACTACCATGAATTGATGAAGGTGGACCCCGACTTAAACAAGTTGAAAACTTATTGGGGTGTTACCATTTAGTGGTCAATTGTACAGAATATGTACTGTACTGTGCAATCTACTAATAAAAGTTTCAATCAATCAATCAATACATTTGAGCTGACAAATTAAAGGACTCAAGGTTGAAAACCACCATTTTGGTAGTTTTCAACTTCTAAGTTAGTACAATATGTAACGGTAGATTTTTTTTCCAAGAGCCAGGAAATACAATTTGGGTAAAAAAAAAAACATTCTGTGTGGAGGCTGAAGAGCCAAAGCCGGACTGAAACGCTAACAGTTAGCAAGCTGACCAGATAGCATCCAGTAACAAAAAATATGAGCACATTGAGCTAGCGGCCCTGCGTCGTGTACAACAGTGTTTTGCAACCACGTGAGATACAGTCGGGTGTGTCGTGGGAGATGATCTAATTAAACCTGTTTGGGTTCATAATATTTTTTTCAAACCAGTAGTTATAGTCTGCAAATGATGTGTTGTTGTAGAGCTGGGCTCTCAGACACGCGGAATTGCACCCAGCGAGACGTTATTTTGCAGCCCCCACTTTAAAGGGGAACATTATCACAATTTCAAAAGGGTTAAAAACAATAAAAATCAGTTCCCAGTGGCTTGTTGTATTTTTTGAAGTTTTTTTCAAAATTTTACCGGTCTCGGAATATCCCTAAATAAAGCTTTAAAGTGCCTTATTTTCGCTATCTTCGAAACCACTATCCATTTCCCTGTGACGTCACACAGTGCTGCCAATGTAAACAAACAATGGGAATACCACAGCAAGATATAGCGACATTAGCTCGGATTCAAACTCGGATTTCAGCGACTTAAGCGATTCAACAGATTACGCATGTATTGAAACAGATGGTTGGAGTATGAAAATATTGAAGAAGAAACTGAAGCTATTGAGCGAATAGCTATTGACGCTATTCATAGCCATAGCATGGCCGAATAGCTGCGTTAGCATCGCCGGTAAAATGTGCGGACCAAACGATCAGGACTTTCGCATCTTTTGACACTGGAGCAACTTAAATCCGTCGATTGGTAAGTGTTTGTTTCGCATTAAATGTGGGTGGGAGGAAACGTAATATAGTTGCAAATGCATCTACAGTTAATCCATACATCTTTGTACCATGTCTGTTTTAGCACCGCCGGTAAATAGCCTGTTAGCATCGTTACCGTAGCATGTTAGCATCGATTAGCTGGCAGTCAACATCAACAAAACTCACCTTTGTGATTTTGTTGACTTTATCGTTGCAAATGCATCTGCAGGTTATCCATACATCTCTGTGCCATGTCTGTCTTAGCATCGCCGGTAAAATGTGGAGACACTCTGGCACATTCAATGGGGGTCTGGCGGCAGACACTTTGGCATCTTGGGGCCAGTGGTGCAACTTGAATCCCTCCCTGTTAGTGTTGTTACACCCTCCGACAACACACCCACCAGGCATGTTGTCTCCAAGGTTCCAAAAAATAGTCAAAAAAACGGAAAATAACAGAGCTGAGACCCGGTGTTTGTAATGTGTTGAAAATGAAAATGGTGGGTGTGTTACCTCGGCGACGTCACATTCTGACGTCATCGCCTCCAGCGCGATAAACAGAAAGGCGTTTAATTCGCCAAAATTCACCCATTTAGAGTTCGGAAATCGGTTAAATGAATATATGGTCTTTTTTCTGCACCATCAAGGTATATATTGACGCTTACATAGGTCTGCTGATAATGTTCCCCTTTAATATGAAAGTCTAATGTTAGTGCGGCCCGCGAGTTTTATATGAATGGCGCTTGACAACGTTGTGTGCGGAGCTGAAGGAATCTACCAATCACGGTGTGGTATGGGGCTCTCAAAGGCCCAACATTGACATCACTTGCGTGATTCAAGCAGAGAAACGTTTTGCCGCTTTTCCACTAGACCAAAATAGCTTTTTCAACGTTCTGGGTAGCCTACCCCTGCGTTAGTGGAAAAGCAGCAAATGAGTGAAAGCGACAGAAACGTTGCCATGGAGACGAGGGTTTTCTTACGTGCCTGGTTGCAGTCACACCGCGACACCTGTCCGTCAGTAATAACAGTCCCCGATTACCTGGACCAATTCAAACCGTTATTTGTTTTTTTTCATTGTTTAATTTACACTGCCTCACACATTGTTGCTGACTGGAGAAATCTAATTATTATTGTTATTACTTAAGACTGATTTAATTACTCAATTCTCATTTTGTTCATTTATATTTTGAATTTATTTTGTGTTGAAAATAAAAATAGACATTTAAAAATATATTTTTTAAGACTTTTTTTCTTGCGGCCCAGCCTCACCCAGACTCTGCATCCATTGGCCCCCAGGGAAATATCGCTCAAAGGAAGACATGAAACTGCTGCAGGAAAATACCCAAAAAACAAAGAAAAAGCCACAAAAATAGGAGCGCAAGACAAGAAGTAAAAGACTACACACAGGAAAACAGCAAAAAAGTGCAAATAAGTCAGGGTGTGATGTGACAGGTGGTGACAGTACACCTACTTTGAGACAAGAGCTATAGTCATGCATGCTTGCTTATGCTTTAAAGTCATATCCAACAATTGCAACAACAACTTTTTACTGTCAACCGAGTTTCGTTTTTAATACATTTCTGCTGGTGGTGTGCCTCTGCATTTTTGAAGTGCAAAAAATGTGCCTTGGCTCAAAAAAGGTTGAAAAAAAACTGGTGTATAGATCTTCCATAACTTCCACAGCGCAAATCCCCGTCGCCCGATTGCTAGCCAAGGCCCTGCTGCTAACCTAGCAGCTAGCACACATGCTTTGAAGTTGTCAGGGGGTGAGGTTTGTCACTCCGGCTGACCCCCATTACACTAGCGTGCTAACAGTATTATTGTTAGCATGCTAACAACAACATGCTTACAGTTAGCATTAGCAAAATACCAACATATTTGGCGTCAGATTCAACCCACATCAGGAGGTAATCCGAATCCCTTTTGAAATGGGACTTCAGTCTAAACAAAATACCACCTGAAATCCTACTAAAACATAGAAACCTGAGAAGAAGCATTTTCTGCAGGTTCAGTTCCAGGAAGTTACAGCTGTGCTCTAAAGGCTGAGCACGGTCAAGGTACTGAGGTCTTAGTGGGGACCAGTGCCTTGCATCATTTACAGACCACTGACTACGGTCCCTTTGAAAAACTCCCAAAAAGTGCCATACTGTCAAGGTTTTATCCCCAATTTCTTCATTTTGACTTTCTCTAACTCAGTGCTTCTTAACTTTGTTGGAAGTACCGAACCCCACCAGGTTCTTTAGTGAAAAATAAAATTTAAATGTTTTTTTCAAATTCAAGACAGAGTTACCGTATTTTTCCGACTATAAGTCGAGGTTTTTTTCATAGTTTGGCCGTGGGTGCGACTTATACTCCGGAGCGACTTATAGTCCGAAAAATACGATATATGTTTTTGTTGCGATCCGCTACTTGGATCACCACATATGGTTTATACTTCCAGTTGTTGTATCACTGTTGTTCTACACTCTTACTTCCTGTTTAGTCAGTCACCATGGTTCACTCATCAGTCCACCTGCTAGTCTCGCCCCGCACACCTGCTAATAATTATCACCCTCCTATTTAAGCTCACTTTTTCTGTTTACTCATTCTGGGACTCTAATTTGCCTTCGAGCAACATTCACGACTGTTTACTACCCGTATGTATTTTCTCGCTAGCTCTTACGCTAAGCCACTCGATATTCCAGCTTTCATGCTGAATATGTTTTGTTTTACTCTTTTGTGTGCTTCGTGCCAAGTATAGTTTTTGTATTTTCTATTCCTAGCTTTCATGCTAGCGCCCTTGGTTTATTTTTGTCTGTTAGCTCCAGTGTTTTTGTTCATAGTCTGTTTTTGTTAAGTGTAATAAATCATTTACACTTACCGTTGCTGTGTTCATGCCGACGCATCCACGAAGGGACCAATTTGGCATCACTATGCCAACCAGTCGTAACAGTTTTTGGTAACACTTTAGTATGGGGAACATATTCTAAGTAACAAAGACTTAATTTAGAGTTTTTTGAACACCAGGGGAACATATTCTAAGTAACAAAGACTTAATTTAGAGTTTTTTGGACACCAGGAGAACATATTCTAAGTAACAAAGACTTAATTTAGAGTTTTTTGGACACCAGGGGAACATATTCTAAGTCAGGCTGCAACTAACAACTGATTTGATAGTTGATTAATCGATTAATAAGTATTTCATTGAAAAACAGCATACTGTCACCATACTTATTTTGATTATTGTTTCTCAGCTGTTTGTAAATGTTGCAGTTTATAAATAAAGGTTTATTTAAAAAATATATATGTATATATTTTTTAAATAAATAAGAAAAGTAGCCTCTCCGCATGCGCATAGCATAGATCCGACGAATCGATGACTAAACTAATCGCCAACTATTTTTATCTCTCTAATATTTCTCTAATATTTATATAGCGCTATTCTCTAGTGACTCAAAGTGATTTACATAGTGAAACCCAATATCTAAGTTACATTTAAACCAGTGTGGGTGGCACTGGGAGCAGGTGGGTAAAGTGTCTTGCCCAAGGACACAACGGCAATGACTAGGATGGCGTAAGCGGGAATCGAACCTGCAACCCTCAAGTTGCTGGCACGGCCACTCTACCAACCAATCAATCAACAACTAATCGATTTAATCGATTAGTTGTTGCAGCCCTACTTCTAAGTAACAAAGACTTAATTTAAAATTATTTGGTTAGGGTTATAATAAGGCCATGCCGAATAAGGCATTAATACGTACTTAATAATGACTAGTTAAGAGCCAATATGTTACTAATTTGAACTTTAATAAGCAACTAATTAATAAGCAACTAATTAATGTTGAATATGTTACCCATACTAAAGTGTAACCATGTTTTTTTACATCACCTTGTTCAGACAACAAAAACCTGTCACGTGGTGCGCAGATGGTGATGCGCTTTGTGTCACCCCGGGATGCAAGAGGACCGAAGACAAGCAGGAATTGCAGGTAAGAGCTTGGTTTAATACAAAAATATAAAAGAACACTGACATAAAAGGCAAAAGAAAGCAAGTGTCAACGCACAGGTAGCTAGGCTAACACTTAGCACTGAGACAAAGTCCAAAAACAAACAAGCCGAGCGCACAGGAAGCTAAGATAAAACTTAGCACGGAACAAGACATGGGAAGATAACCTTGTGAACGTTGTTTAACGCAAACAAAAAGATCCAGACTGAATAAAGGGAGAAGGAAGGCTTAAATACTAGCAGCAATCAGAAAACAGGTGCGCGTCAACCGCAAGTAGCAGGTGGAACAAATACGGAACCATGGTAACGGAACAAGTGCAAGACCCTGCCCCAAGTGGAGGAGTTCAAGTACCTAGGAGTCTAGTTCATGAATTGATTAACGTGGACCCCGACTTAAACAAGTTGAAAAACTTATTGGGGTGTTACCATTTAGTGGTCAATTGTAGGGAATATGTACTGTACTGTGCAATCTACTAATACAAGTATCAATCAATCAATCAAACAGTGGATGGTGAGATGGACAGGCGGATCGGTGCGGCGTCTTCAGTAATGCGGACGTTGTACCGATCCATTGTGGTGAAGAAGGAGCTGAGCCGGAAGGCAAAGCTCTCAATTTACCGGTCGATCTACGTTCCCATCCTCACCTATGGTCATGAGCTTTGGGTCATGACCGAAAGGATAAGATCACGGGTACAAGCGGCCCAAATGAGTTTCCTCCGCCGTGTGGCGGGTCTCTCCCTTAGAGATAGGGTGAGAAGCTCTGTCATCCGGGAGGAACTCAAAGTAAAGCCGCTGCTCCTTCACATGGAGAGGAGCCAGATGAGGTGGTTCGGGCATCTGGTCAGGATGCCACCCGAACGCCTCCCTAGGGAGGTGTTTAGGGCACGTCCAACCGGTAGGAGGCCACGGGGAAGACCCAGGACACGTTGGGAAGACTATGTCTCCCGGCTGACCTGGGAACGCCTCGGGATCCCCCGGGAAGAGCTAGACGAAGTGGCTGGGGAGAGGGAAGTCTGGGTTTCCCTGCTTAGGCTGTTGCCCCCGCGACCCGACCTCGGATAAGCGGAAGAAGATGGATGGATGGATGGATGGTAACGGAACAAACAAGGAAGTGCACAGACTAAGAACGGGAAGAGTCCAAAACAAACCATGAATACAAAAGGACTCAAAAACCGAAATCAAAATGTGATCCGAGAAGCGGATCACAATAAAACCAACACAGTGCATGAACCCACAACAAATTACTTCTGCTGTTGCCGTATCCGTAATACGCCGATAGGGAGAAGTTTTTATTTACACGATGAGTCGGGTGTGTCTTGACCCGACTTACCCAACCCCCAGGTTTAGATGGAACCCAGGTTAAGAACCACTGCTCTAACTCCATGAAAAGAATCAACCGCCAGACAACAAGATAGCGCAACCAAACCTGATAGTTGATACTGTCACCCGATTGGCTGTCAGCGTGTCACACCCACTGATCAGTGATCACTTCCTGGGTTGCTAGGTTACCGGGGAGCAAGTGACTTTGTTCAGGCAACCAACCTTGCTTCCATACTTCCAGTTTCTTCCCACGAAGAAGAAACACCCTTTTTTTATACGTTTGTCGAACACATTTTTCACTGATATCGATTACGTGTCCATCACGATATGTATGGATATTGTTTTATGGGCCGGCCTTAATTGAAGTGGTGAAGCCAGACACTCAGGCTGTGTGATACAATCCATGCTGCTCAGGATGATGTACAGTATGAATATTTCAACACAGAGCTCACAAGGACCAGGTGTCTGACTGCCGACATGGAAGACGCCGCCGCTGTGGTCACATGTCCACGTGTCCACGCCATGTCTTCAGATGGCACGGAGCAGATAGAGGAAGCTGAGATTTGGGTTGTGTGTGTGAAGAACACAACATGTTTCCACGGCAACCACTGCAGGTCCTGCCATCACACACCTTTTAGCATACCACTGTAACCTTTTTACTGTTGGTGACCACCAGGGGGGTGCCAACGTTTGCCAACGAGGGCCGCAAACATTTAAATTGAAGGCTATTTTGATACAAACCCCGTTTCCATATGAGTTGGGAAATTGTGTTAGATGTAAATATAAACAGAATACAATGATTTGCAAATCCTTTTCAAGCCATATTCAGTTGAATATGCTACAAAGACAACATATTTCATGTTCAAACTCATAAACTTTTTTATTTTGCAAATAATCATTAACTTTAGAATTTGATGCCAGCAACACGTGACAAAGAAGTTGGGAAAGGTGGCAATAAATACTGATAAAGTTGAGAAATGCTCATCACACACTTATTTGGAACATCCCACAGGTGTGCAGGCTAATTGGGAACAGGTGGGTGCCATGATTGGCTATAAAAACAGCTTCCCGAAAAATGCTCAGTCTTTCACAAGAAAGGATGGGGCGAGGTACACCCCTTTGTCCACAACTGCGTGAGCAAATAGTCAAACAGTTTAAGAACAACCTTTCTCAAAGTGCAATTGCAAGAAATTGAGGGATTTCAACATCTACGCTCCATAATATCATCAAAAGGTTCAGAGAATCTGGAGAAATCACTCCACGTAAGCGGCATGGCCGGAAACCAACATTGAATGACCGTGACATTCGATCCTTCAGACGGCACTGTATCAAAAACCGACATCAATCTCTAAAGGATATCACCACATGGGCTCAAGAACACTTCAGAAAACCACTGTCACTAAATACAGTTTGTCGCTACATCTGTAAGTGCAAGTTGAAGCTTTACTATGCAAAGTGAAAGCCGTTTATCAACAACATCCAGAAACGCCGCTGGCTTCTCTGGGCCCGAGATCACCTAAGATGGACTGATGCAAAGTGGAAAAGTGTTTTGTGGTCTGAAGAGTCCACATTTTAAATTGTTTTGGGAAATATTCAACATTGTGTCATCTGGACCAAAAGGGAAGCGAACCATCCAGACTGTTATTGACGTAAAGTTGAAAAGCCAGCATGTGTGATGGTATGGGGGTGCATTAGTGCCCAAGGCATGGGTAACTTACACATCTGTGAAGGCACCATTAATGCTGAAATGTACATACAGGTTTGGGAACAACATATGCTGCCATTTAAGCACCGTTTTTTTCATGGACGCCCCTGCTTATTTCAGCAAAACAATGCCAAGCCACATGTCACAACAGCGTGGTTTCGTAAAAAAAGAGTGCAGGTACTTTCCTGGCCCGCCTGCAGTCCAGACCTGTCTCCCATGGAAAATGTGTGGCGCATTATGAAGCGTAAAATAGGACAGCGGAGACCCCGGACTGTTGAAGGACTGAAGCTCTACATAAAACAAGAATGGGAAAGAATTCCACTTTCAAAGCTTCAACAATTAGTTTCCTCAGTTCCCAAACGTTTATTGAGTGTTGTTTAAAGAAAAGGTGATGTAACACAGTGGTGAACATGCCCTTTCCCAACTACTTTGGCACGTGTTGCAGCCATGAAATTCTAAGTTAATTAATATTTGCCAAAACAAAAAAAATAAAGTTAATAAGTTTGAACATCAAATATGTTGTCTTTGTAGCATATTTAACTGAATATGGGTTGAAAAGGATTTGCAAATCATTGTATTCTGTTTATATTTACATCTAACACAATTTCCCAACTCATATGGAAACAGGGTTTGTAGTTGACTTCCCATTACCTGCATTGTTAGCTGCCTCTTGCCTGCAGTTTTTACTACTTAGAAGGCACAGAGAAGGGAAAGACATGAGTGTTCCTGTCCCACAAAATGATTGTGAATAATGGGCAATATTTCGCTCCAAAAAGTGCAGTTTTGCAGTGAAGAAAAGGTATAACGTTGAAGAAGAAGCAGCTTTACAAGGTCCAACAAGTGATTGTCTTATCATAAACACACAAAGGCAAACTTGTGTCGTAAAAGTAACATTTTCTTTTGCACATCTCGCAAAACGCCGTGAAATAAAACAGTTATCTCGTTCCAAGTTGTCTGGAAGCTCAGTGGAGTGACAAAGAGTTTCATTGTTGGCGAGCTAGCAGCAGCTGTTAGGCTTCTTTTAGCCTCGGGAGATGTAAGATGTGGGCTCCGGCATTTCTAGTCTTCCCAGAGAAATTCATTTTCCTTTTGCACACAAAATATGTCCTTATACCGAGAAATTGTGCAGAAACATTAGCAACATGGCTAGTAGGGGTGTCCCCATCCCATATTGATATCACATATTAATCCCATATCAGTAAAAAAACAGACTGTATTTAAAATCTCGATTTAAAAAATACATTTAACTTCTAAATGTCCTCCAATAAACACAAAAGGTTGGTCTTTTCTTCCATTTTAGTGCCGCCATTAACAGAACATGCTAGGCCAGACCTGGTCCAGTAAGATTCTCAATCTGGCCAGCCGGATGTTGTACATCATTTTTTTTTTTAATTTTAACATCAAAAGTGTATTTGCCACTATGATGTGCAGTGATGTTGTTAAAAGAGTGTAACTCTTGAACTATAGAAAGTATTTCAATGGTTGAAATCTGCGGGAAGACCCAGGACACGTTGGGAAGACTATGTCTCCCGGCTGGCCTGGGAATGCCAAGGGGTACCCTGGGAGGAACTGGACCAAGTGGCTGGGGAGAGGAGAGGAGAGTCTGGGCTTCTCTGCTTAGGCTGCTGCCCCCGCGACCCAACCTCGGATAAGCGGAAGAAGATGGATGGAAATCTGCGGGAGTTATTAGCATACTTGCAAACCCTCCCGATTTTCCCGGGAGAGTCCCGAATTTCAGTGCCCCTCCCGAAAATCTCCCGGGGCCATTTTCTACCACTTGTCCCTTTTGGGGTTGTGCTGGAGCCTATCTCACCACTGCATTTTACCAAATGATTGGTATGGTGACAACCCATTTATCCATCCATTTTCTACCACTTGTCCCTTTGCGAGTGGTGGGGGTGTTGGAGCCTATCTCACCACTGCATTTTACCAAAATATTGATATGGTGACAACCCATCCATCCATCCATTTTCTACCACTTGTCCCTTTTCGGGTTGTGCTGTAGCCTATCTCACCACTGCATTTTACCAAATGATTGGTATGGTGACAACCCATCTATCCATCCATTTTCTACCACTTGTCCCTTTGCGAGTGGTGGGGGTGCTGGAGCCTATCTCACCACTGCATTTTACCAAAATATTGATATGGTGACAACCCATCCATCCATCCATTTTCTACCACTGGTCCCATTTGGGGTTGTGCTGGAGCCTATCTCACCACTGCATTTTACCAAATGATTGGTATGGTGACAAGACAACCATCCATCCATTTTCTACCACTTGTCCCTTTTGGGGTTGTGCTGGAGCCTATCTCACCACTGCATTTTACCGAATGATTGGTATGGTGACAACCCATCCATCCATCCATTTTCTACCACTTGTCCCTTATGGGGTTGTGTTGGAGCCTATCTCACCACTGCATTTTACCAAATGATTGGTATGGTGACAACCCATCCATCCATCCATTTTCTACCACTTGTCCCTTTCAGGGTGGTGGGGGGTGCTGGAGCCTATCTCACCACTGCATTTTACCAAATGATTGGTATGGTGACAAGACAACCATCCATCCATTTTCTACCACTTGTCCCTTTTGGGGTTGTGTTGGAGCCTATCTCACCACCGCATTTTACCAAATGATTGGTATGGTGACAAGACAACCATCCATCCATTTTCTACCACTTGTCCCTTTTGGGGTTGTGTTGGAGCCTATCTCACCACCGCATTTTACCAAATGATTGGTATGCTTACAACACATCCATCCATCCATTTTCTACCACGTGTTCCTTTCGGGGTTGTGTTGGAGCCTATCTCACCACTGCATTGTACCAAGCGATTGGTATGGTGACAACCCATCCATCCATCCATTTTCTACCACTGGTCCCATTTGGGGTTGTGTTGGGGCCTATCTCACCACTGCATTTCACCAAATGATTGATATGGTGACAACCATCCATCCATCCATTTCTACCACTTGTCCCTTTCAAGGTTGGTGGGGGATTCTGGAGCCTATCTCACCACTGCATTTTACCAAATGATTGGTATGGTGACAACCCATCCATCCATCCATTTTCTACCACTTGTCCCTTTTGGGGTTGTGCTGGAGCCTATCTCACCACTGCATTTTACCAAAATATTAATCTGGTGACAACCCATCCATCCATCCATTTTCTACCACTGGTCCCATTTGGGGTTGTGTTGGAGCCTATCTCACCACTGCATTTTACCAAAATATTGATATGGTGACAACAATCCATCCATCCATTTCTACCACTTGTCCCTTTCAAGGTTGGTGGGGGTGCTGGAGCCTATCTCACCACTGCATTTTACCAAATGATTGGTATGGTAACAAGACAACCATCCATCCATTCATTTCCTACCACTTGTCCCTTTCAGGGTGGTGGGGGGTGCTGGAGCCTATCTCACCAATGCATTTTATCAAATGATTGGTATGGTGACAACCCATCCATCCATCCATTTTCTACCACTTGTCCCTTTTGGGGTTGTGCTGGAGCCTATCTCACCACTGCATTTTACCAAACGATTGGTATGGTGACAACCCATCTATCCATCCATTTCCTACCACTTGTCCCTTTCAGGGTGGTGGGGGTGCTGGAGCCTATCTCACCACTGCATTTTACCAAATGATTGGTATGGTGACAACCCATCCATCCATCCATTTCTACCACTTGTCCCTTTCGGTGTCTTGGGGGGTGCTGGAGCCTATCACAGCTGCATTCGGGTGGAAGGCAAGGGTACACCCTGGACAAGTCGCCACCTCATCACAACCCTACGCAACAATAACTTGCGTTTACGTCGGAGAACTTGCAGCATTTACCTCATGCAGTGTGTGTTTTGTGCATTTGCAGCATTTTGTCCCTGCGAGTGTTGATGTCATTCCGACTCTCTGAAAGCACACATTGCCTGTGGGTTTTGGGTCTGGGTGACTTCCTGTCGGGCTCGCCTTCATCGATGAGGCAGGAAGCCAAATTCTAACCAAAAAAAATGGATATTTCGGCCAAGCCAATTTTGCTCCCACTGGGATTTGCACCAGCAAGCATGTTGCCACGGGCAGATGTGACGTAAGGGCGTTGGGCTGGAAGTAGGAGGCCACGGGAGACGCCTGCATCCGTCATGAGGATGAGGATGCTGATGAGGATGAGGATGCTGATGCTGGCATGATGCTAGACGGGCAGGTTAGCCGCATTCCTCCAGAGTCAGACAGGTGCACCGTCAAGGCGGCACCGCTAACATCCTCCTCGCACGCCGCCAACCTCGCTCACACAACAACACACTCGCAACACAACAACAACACAACAACAACACACACCCTCGCCTCTTTAAATGAGTGGCGTTGATGAAGGATGTCTGCAAGCTAACAGTCGCCACACATCGCTAGCTTCCTGTCGCCGCGCTGTCCTCCCGCTGAGACACAACAAAGACAAGCGGGGAAAACAAACATCTTGTTTGACTCACCTCTCGGCCATCTTCCCCCAAGCGCGGTGTCTTAAAATCCGTTGGTGATAAATCCCCCACCGAGTCCCATGTTGGCCGAGAAAGCAGCAGCCACCGCAATTAGTGAGTCTCAGTCCAGACGAGCGTCAAGCTCACGGCAGCCACGCGAGCCACTTCCGGTGGATGTTTTCACAATAAAACCCATCGCTATTTGATTTACACACTCGTTGCCTTTCCATCCATCCATCCATTTTCTGCCGCTTATTCCCGTTCGGGGTCGCGGGGGGGCGCTGGCGCCTATCTCAGCTACAATCGGGCGGAAGGCGGGGTACACCCTGGACAAGTCGCCACCTCATCGCAGGACCAACACAGATAGACAGACAACATTCACACTCACATTCACACACTAGGGCCAATTTAGTGTTGCCAATCAACCTATCCCCAGGTGCATGTCTTTGGAAGTGGGAGGAAGCCGGAGTACCCGGAGGGAACCCACGCACTCATCCGAATACACTTATTTTAATGTCCCAATAAAGCAGGGGTTTCCAAACTTTTTCCACTTAGGACCACAGAATGAAAAATAAAAGCAAGCGGGGGCCATTTTGACATTTTTCTATTTTAAAGGCCTACTGAAAGCCACTACTAGCCACCACTAGTCTGATAGTTTACATACCAATGATGAATTAAAGCTGCAAGCAGCGTTGGTCGGGTTCGCCTTTGGCCGCTACCAAGTCCTGGTCTAAGTCAGACCAACATAGAGGTTTTTATTTCAGGTCTCTACGACATTTCTAACAGAAGTTACATGCAGTTTTGTCTGGGTTTTTTCCTAGGGGGCGCTAGAGCGCAATTTAAATTTTTAGGGTTTGGTTTTTTATTAGATGGCAATTTTCGCCAGTCCTGATGTGTGTGTAAAATTTGGTGAGTTTTAAAGCATGGTATGGGGGTCAAATTACAGATCGGCGTTTCTGGATGTTGTTGATAAATGGCTTTCGCTTTGTATAGTAGAGCTTTAACTTGCACTTTGAAGCATTTTAAAGGGGTCAAATTACAGCTCAAAGAGGTAAAAATGACATTTTTTAAGGTACCTTTGCGCAGGGGTTCTTTGAAGGCGCATAAAATCAAAACCGGAGCACTAATCAAAACTCTGTTCAGTACTTTTAATCAGAAGGGTTCAATCCCTCTCCTGTGCGAGTTTGAAGCCGAAACGACAAACACGCTCAGAGGAGATAACTTTTAAAAAAAGCTGACGGGTGTTTACAAAACTTTTATTTTGAAGGGGTAATATTTAACTTTCTGTTGATTTTTGCTGAAGGATGTCAATTTCAAAATGTAGGTCTAAGTGAGACCTACATAGAAGTTTTTGTTTCATGTCTTTCCGGCATTCCTACCGGAAGTTACAAGCAGTTTTGTATGTGTTTTCTTCCTAGAAGCAGTTTTTTCTGTGTTTCATTCAAAAATTGCGCTAGAGCGCAATTTTGAGTTTTTTTTTTTTTTTTCCATTAGATTGCAATTTCTGCCAGTCCTGATGTGTGTGCCAAGTTTGGTGAGTTTTGAAGCATTTTAAGGGGGTCAAATTACAGCTCAAAGAGGCAAAAATAGCATTTTTTGCGAAAATTTTGTTTTGAAGGGGTTTTTGCCAATGAAGGGGTTTTTCCCATCTTCCTGTTGATTTTAGGTATAGAAGTTTCTAATGGGGAATCTAAGTCTAAGTCAGTCCTACATAGAGGTTTTTGTTTCATGTCTCTACGACATTCCTAACGGAAGTTACAAGCAGTCTTTTTTTCTTTCCTTTCTAGGGGGCGCTAGCGCGCAATTTTGAGTTTTCTGGTTTGGCTGCCTAATAAGTTGAGATGGCATGCCACACCGACATGTGTGTCAAATTTGGTGAGTTTTGAAGCATATTAAGGGCGTCAAATTACAGCGCATAGGTGCGGAAGAAAGAAAGAATAATTAAAGCTGCAAGCAGCGTTGGTCGGGTCCGCCTTTGGCTGCTGCCCCCGAGACCCACGGCCGGATAAGCGTTAGAAGACGCCTTGGAGCCACTATTTTGAGAATCTAATGCATTGTGAAAGTAATACAGTTGTTGTATTGATGTGAAAATATCAAACTTCCTGTTGATTTTTGCTAATGTATGTTAATTATTAAAATGTAGGTCTAAGTGAGATCTACATAGTGTTTCTGGTACAAAAACAGACTAAATTATCAAAAGAAACGCGTGCAGAACGCACGGAAGCTAATGCTAACACTAGCACAGGTTCAGGAAACAAGAACAGCAAACGTGATTGTTGTTTACCGCAAACAAGGAAGTCAGGACGAGTGATCAAAGAGGCAGGCTTAAATAGTGTCTCGTGATTGGATACAGGTGTGTCCCAAACAGCGGCAGGTGCAAATCATAAGTAACCATAGCGACAAAACAAACAAGGAAGTGTAACCAGGAACTAAAGAAGTCCAAAACTAACAGAACAGAACTAAACTAAACATGATCCAGACCACGGATTATGACATCATGACAGTATCCTGTTGAAAACGTCGCGGAATGATGACGCATATGATGACGCGTGCTTGTGACGTTTTTGGTTGGAGGGGACATTTTAGCCCAGCACCACTTGCGACTAAAAGTTGTCTGCTTTAACCACATAATGACACAGTATTCTGGACATCTGTGTTGCTGAATATTTTGCAATTTGTTCAATTAATAATGGAGAAGTCAAAGTAGAAAGATGGAGGTGGGAAGCTTTTAGCCTTTAGCCACACAAACACACGGTGATTCCTTGTTTAAAATTCCCGGAGGTGAAGCTTTACTATGGATCAGAGCGGTCAAGCGAACATAGATCACGACTACATGTCGACCGGTAGTTTTCGGTGAGAAAATTGTGGAAATGAGTCGCCTCTTACCGGAGACATCAGCGGAGCTTCTGTCGTGCTGCAGCTGTCGTGACTTCCCTCAGAGACTGGCGTCAACACACCCCTCCGACTATCAGGTACTATTTAACTCATTAAAACACTAGCAACACAATAAAAATATAAAGGATTTCCCAGAATTATTCTAGTAAATGTGTCTAAAACATCTGAATCGCTCCCGATGCAATCACCTTTTTTTTTTCTAGTCCGTCACTCTAAATTTCCTCATCCACAAATCTTTCATCCTCCCTCAAATTAATGGGGAAATTGTCGCTTTCTCGGTCCGAATAGCTCTTACTGCTGGAGGCTCACATTATAAAGAATGTTCAGAAGTGAGGAGCTCCACAACCCGTGATGTCACGTGCACATCGTCTGCTACTTCCGGTACAGGCAAGGCTTTTTTATTAGCGACCAAAAGTTGCCAACTTTATCGTGGATGTTCTCTACTAAATCCTTTCAGCAAAAATATAGCAATATCACGAAATGATGAAGTATGACACATAGAATGGAGCTGCTATCCCCGTTTGAATAAGAACATCTCATTTCAGTAGGCCTTTAAAAAACAATACAATATATGTATTGTCACTACTTGGACTTGGACGTGGATTGTTTCTCCGACGCAAAGGAAAATTGGCACGAGCCAGGCGAGAATGTAAGTACATTTTAATTTATTAAACACTATCACTAACAAAAGGCAAACAAATGGCGCGCACAATGGCGGAGAACAAACTTGACTACTGAAAACAAATGACTAGTACAAAGGCGTGACTATGAACAAAAAAACCAAAAGACATTAACTGCGACATAAAACAAACCAAAAAATTACATGGCATGGACAGAAGTAATAAACAGCATAGCATGGCATGAAGCAGTTGAGTAATATGAAAAGTTGCCAGGCTGAAGACTTGGCAACTACAGGTTTAAATAATACCTGTGATAATTACAAGCAGGTGTGACAGGGGCGTGACATGAGGGCAAGGTGATTATCAATGGGTTGGCATGGTAACAAAGAAAACAAGGAAGTGCAGGAACAGGAATTGAGTGTCCAAAAAATAAAACCAAACATGACAAAAACAAAACCTGATACTAAGGGGGTGACATTTATAACCAATATACATTTAGGACTCCACTCAAGCTTGATCCCGGGGACCCCAAAGGGTTCTGGTCAAACAAATATTAAAAATGTGTCATTATTCAGTATTATTTTGTTTTATTATTATTCAAGTTTTAAAACTCCAGATCAACATTAGGTCTCTCTGTCAATATAATGATTTTAAAGATTTAAGTTGTATGCTCTTTTTGTCAAAGAAAACCCTGTTTTTAGATTGAAAAAAACACAAAATATGCAATATTATCACCAAATATTTTTTTCAAGTGGAATATTTGAAATTATATAATAATTGGAGCCTTAAAAAAGTAAATAACTAATGAGACCATTAATTCTATTTCATTATTATTTTTTGAACAATGACACTTAAAAACAAACCACACTAAAATGATTGGGGATCCAAAAGGGTCCTACTCATTAAAGTGTTAAAAAAATAAATGATACATTTTTTTACTGTTTACTTTTGACACAATAATCTCGAGATCAACTTCAGATCTATCCGTTAATTATAAGTTTTATTGTTGTTTGTTCATTTTAGGCCCTTCTTTAAAAAAAAAAAACGGCTCAGTTTTTTACACGGCAAACACAAATGCAACATTTGTAAAAGTGGAAAATTTAAAATGATGTAATTGGAGCCTTGAATATGTCAATAATTCATAATGACATTGATTTTGATTATTATTTTTTAAAGAAAGAAACAGCCTGCATGTCAGCTTTGTGTTATTAGAGTCAACATTGCAACATTTTCTTGTTACATTTCACCACTTTTCTCTTTTATATCAGTTTTTACGTTTAAAAAATGTTCAATCGTATTTTTCAAATGTGCCGTGGGGCCGTTAAAAAAAATCACCTGCGTGCCACAAATGGCCCCCGGGCCGCACTTTGGACACCCCTGCACTAAAGTCCTGGTCAGGTGTAGGGATTGACCGAGGGTGAGGTCTTTTATTGGTTAAACTAACAAACTTCCTTCCAATGCTTGTCTATTATAGTTAGCTTGGTGTCGCACTTTCCTTTGAAAATGCACAACCGGAGCAGATCGACTCCGTTCAAAGCTTTACAAACTGGTGCCGGGCATCGTGGAAAAGTCTGGAATACAAGCCCGGCCACGTTTATGCGTGTTGGAGAACGAAGACAGAAGGATCTTACTGAGTAAATTGGCTAGAAAAGATCGCATCTAGCGATGACGTCAACGTGGCAGAATGACGTATTTCCACAATCCCAATGAGTCATCCTATATTTCACCTGTCAGGTTAGCAGACTGCGCCCCCGTGTGGTCGCTTTTAAAACCGCCCCGTCGCAAGATACAAACATGGCGCGAACATAACGGATCTACGTCGAGGCGCTCAAGAGCAAATGTGGATTTAAAAAGATGAATGTCTGCATCCAACGTTGTTTGTGTGATCGGAGCAAAAAGGGGGAAAAAAATGCCGTGACCCGGATTCGAACCGGGGTTGCTGCGGCCACAACGCAGAGTACTAACCACTATACGATCACGGCGAGCTATCCTGGCGGACACTACGGCCGCTCTAAATGTCCTTTAAGTAAGACACATGTTGTCACGATAGCATTACTTCTAAGATAAAATAAAAAAAAACAAGACGAGGATCATTAACTCAAACCCCAAAAAAGTATTTGTTCAGTAATTGCATATATGTAGCAACTTGTCCACGGTGTACGACGCCTTCCGCCCGACCCATGAATTGATGAAGGTGGACCCCGACCTAAAAAAGTTGAAAAACTTATTGGGGTGTTACCATTTAGTGGTCAATTGTAGGGAATATGTACTGTACTGTGCTATCTACTAATACAAGTTTCAATCAATCAATCAAAAACCCGAGATAAGCTCCAGCAACCCAGAAAGGGATACGCGGTAGGAAATGGATGGTTGGATTGAAGCTATTCGTGTACATTGCACCACTTAATTATCACATCAAAGCCAGATATGTCCATCCATCCATCCATTTTCTACCGCTTATTCCCTTTCGGGGTCGCGGGGGGCGCTGGCGCCTATCTCAGCTACAATCGGGCGGAAGGTGGGGTACACCCTGGACAAGTCGCCACCTCATCACAGGGCCAACACAGATAGACAGACAACATTCACACTCACATTCACACATTAGGGCCAATTTAGTGTTGCCAATCAACCTATCCCCAGGTGCATGTCTTTGGAGGTGGGAGGGGCCTATCCCCAGGTACATGTCTTTGGAGGTGGGAGGGGCCTATCCCCAGGTGCATGTCTTTGGAGGTGGGAGGAAGCCGGAGTACCTGGAGGGAACCCACGCATTCACGGGGAGAACATGCAAACTCCACACAGAAAGATTCCGAGCCTGGATTTGAACCCAGGACTGCAGGACCTTCGTATGATATGTCATCATATTAATTGCGATTCAAAGATATTTTGTTCTGTATTTAGAACAGGGGTGTCCAAAGTGCGACCCGGGGGCCATTTTTTAACGGCACATTTTAAAAATACGATTGACACATTTTTAAAACGTAAAAAGTGATATAAAGGAGCAAAGGGGTGAAATGTAACAAGAAAATGTTGCAATGTTGACTCTAATAACACAAAGCTGACATGCAGGCTGTTTCTTTCTTTAAAAAATAATAATGAATCAAAATCAATGTCATTATGAATTATTGACATATTCAAGGCTCCAATGTTGCATATTTTGTGTTTGTCGTATAAAAAACTGAGCTGTTTTTTTTAAAAAAAAAAAGGGGTTAAAATGAACAAACAAAAAACATAAACAACAATAAAACTTATAATTGACGGATAGATCTACAGTCGATCTCGTCATTATTGTGTTAAAAGTAAACAGTAAAAAAAAAATGTATAATTTATTTTCTAACACTTTAATGAGTAGGACCCTTTTGGATCCCCAATCATTTTCCTGTTCTGTCTCCCTGTAATGTTTGTCTGATCTTGAATGGGATTGTGCTGAAAATTGTAATTTTCCTGAAGGAACTCTCCTGACGGAATAAATAAAGTACTATCTAATCTAATCTAATCTAATTTTAGTGATATTTATTTTTAAGTGTCATTGCTCAAAAAATAATAATTAATTAAAATCAATTGTGTTATGAGTTATTAACATTTTTAATTCTCCAATTATTATATAATTTCAAATATTCCACTTAAAAAAAATTGGGGGTGAAAATATTGCATATTTTCTGATTTTTCCATAAAAAAACGTTTTTTTTTTGTGACAAAAAGAGCATATAACTTAAATCTTTACAATTATTATACTAACAGATAGACCGAATGTTAATCTAGGGATTTAAAACTTGAATAATAAAAAAAATAATACTGAATAATGACACATTTTTTAAATTTTTTGGACCAAAACCCTTTGGGGTCCCTGAAATGAGGCCTGAGTGGAGGCCTAAATGTATAATTTTTATACATATATTGTATTGTTTTTTAAAATAAGAAATATCAAAATGGCCCCCGCTTGCTTTAATTTTTCAGTGTGCAGCCCTCAGTGGATAAAGTTTGGACACCCCTGATTTAAAAGTTAAAATACCAAGGATGCACTCGGCATCAAGAGGTTGGAATTGGGGGTTAAATCACCAAACATGATTCCCGGGCGCGGCCACCTCTGCTGCTCACTGCTCCCCTCACCTCCCAGGGGGTGATCAAGGGTGATGGGTCAAATGCAGAGAAAAAAATCGCCTATTTGGATGAAAAGGTCAAAATACGCTTTCTTTTGACCCATTTTAAGCATTGGCCTTCAAAGAGGAAATAGGACTGTTTTTTATTCCCTCTTCTATTTTTGCCAAAATCAGTTATTTGTTCATACAAACCCTGTTTCCATATGAGTTGGGAAATGGTGTTAGATGTAAATATAAACAGAATACAATGATTTGCAAATCCTTTTCAAGCCATATTCAGTTGAATATGCTACAAAGACAACATATTTGATGTTCAAACTAATAACATTTATTTTTTTTGTGCAAATAATAATTAACTTAGAATTTCATGGCTGCAACACGTGCCAAAGTAGTTGGGAAAGGGCATGTTCACCACTGTGTTACATCACCTTTTCTTTTAACAACACTCAATAAACGTTTGGGAACTGAGGAAACTAATTGTTGAAGCTTTGAAAGTGGAATTCTTTCCCATTCTTGTTTTATGTAGAGCTTCAGTCCTTCAACAGTCCGGGGTCTCCGCTGTCGTATTTTACGCTTCATAATGCACCACACATTTTCCATGGGAGACAGGTCTGGACTGCAGGCGGGCCAGGAAAGTACCCGCACTCTATTTTTACGAAGCCACGCTGTTGTAACATGTGCTGAATGTGGCTTGGCATTGTCTTGCTGAAATAAGCAGGAGCGTCCATGAAAAAGACAGCGCTTAGATGGCAGCATATGTTGCTTCAAAACCTGTATGTACCTTTCAGCTTTAATGGTGCCTTCACAGATGTGTAAGTTACCCATGCCTTGGGCACTAATGCACCCCCATACCATCACACATGCTGGCTTTTCAACTTTGCGTCGATAACAGTCTGGATGGTTTGGTCCCTTTGGTCCGGATGACACCATGTCGAATATTTCCCAAAACAATTTATAAGTGTTTGATGAACATTCCTCAACTTTATCAGTATTTATTGCACCCTTTCCCAACTTCTTTGTCACGTGTTGCTGGCATCAAATTCTAATGTTAATTATTATTTGCAAAAAAAAATAAAGTTTATGAGTTTGAACATCAAATATGTTGTCTTTGTAGCATATTCAACTGAATATGGCTTGAAAAGGATTTGCAAATCATTGTATTCTGTTTATATTTACATCTAACACAATTTCCCAACTCATATGGAAACAGGGTTTGTATTTACCGTTTACACTACTTGACAACCTCACTTCTTTTGGGGTTTGTACTTTATTTGCCTCAAATCCTTGTCCTGTGTTTTATTCTGTCTAAAACCATGACCAAGAAGTGAATGGCAAACACAAAAAGATTCAAGGATTTTGAAAAATGTCAGCAATACAGGTCTTTGGCTATATTGTATTGCCCACTTTTAAGTGCCGTCATGCACCTGTCGCCCCGCCCATACTTGTCTAAGTCAAGCGTGTCCTAAGAAGTACACCCTTGTGTTGTCATCTCATAGGCCAAGAGCTTGTCCAATGAGCGTCGGCCATCTGTGCCAGGCTGAGTTTTTGAGGCTTCATCGAGTCAAAAGGACGCCGAGGTCTTTATCTTCAGCCCGGCTCATCTGCAGCGGACTCGAGGCGACACCATGGAGCTGCCGGCAGCCTTCTGGGCACTTCTCAACTGTCTGGCGTTTAGTGCTCAGGCGACTATCTTTTTCAAGGAACAGTTTTTGGATGGAGGTGAAGTATGACACGTCTAAAACAGCTGATGTGACATTTTTACTGGCTGGTTCAAATGTGCTCATGTAGTCTATGTGTGTTTTGCTCATTTGTGTCCTTGTCTGGTTGAAGTTAGCTCAAAGTCGTCTTGAAGTTTAGTGGTGCGTGAGGTAAATTCCATTTGACTTGCATTGTTTCCGCCTTCGACATCCCCAGCCTGTTCATCAACTTGCTGGCTGTCCTCCAAAGAAATGTGTCTCAAATCGCAATTGAATGAACATAAAAGGGTGCCTGGTGTCCTGTCCATGGATGGCACTTGTCAAAAGTCCCCCTGAGACCTAGAGTTCTCTCCAGTGGATGTTTGTGTTTTGCATAGATTGCTTGATTAAAATTGGGTTTTCCTAATTATTTTCTTATTGCGTGGTCAGCGTACTAGTTGATGTATTTGCTGTCTTTCAGACGGATGGAAGAGCAGGTGGATCCAGTCCAAGCACAAGTCAGACTACGGACAGTGGAAGCTGACTGCTGGACAGTTCTATGGAGATGCTGAGTTGGATAAAGGTGAGAGATGGAAAACGGAAGCATAGATCAATCAATCAATCAATGTTTATTTATATAGCCCCAAATCACAAATGTCTCAAAGGACTGCACAAATCATTACAATTACGACATCCTCGGAAGAACCCACAAAAGGGCAAGGAAAACTCACACCCAGTGGGCAGGGAGAATTCACATCCAGTGGGACGCCAGTGACAATGCTGACTATGAGAAATCTTGGAGAGGACCTCAGATGTGGGCAACCCCCCCCCCCATCTAAGGGGACTGAAAGCAATGGATGTCGAGCGGGTCTAACATGATACTGTGAAAGTTCAATCCATAGTGGCTCCAACACAGCCGCGAGAGTTCAGTTCAAGTGGATCCAAGACAGCAGCGAGAGTCCCGTCCACAGGAAACCATCCCAAGCGGAGGCGGATCAGCAGCGTAGAGATGTCCCCAACCGATACACAGGCGAGCGGTCCATCCTGGGTCTCGACTCTGGACAGTCAGTACTTCATCCATGGTCATCGGGAGGGGGGGGACATAGAGGAAAAAGAAAAGAAGCGGCAGATCAACTGGTCTAAAAAGGTCTATTTAAAGGCTAGAGTATACAGATGAGTTTTAAGGTGAGACTTAAATGCTTCTACTGAGGTAGCATCTCGAACTGTTACCGGGAGGGCATTCCAGAGTACTGGAGCCCGAACGAAAAACGCTCTATAGCCCGCAGACTTTTTTTGGGCTCTAGGAATCACTAATAATCCGGAGTCTTTTGAACGCAGATTTCTTGCCGGGACATATGGTACAATACAATCGGCAAGATAGGATGGAGCTAGACCGTGTAGTATTTTATACGTAAGTAGTAAAACCTTAAAGTCACATCTTAAGTGCACAGGAAGCCAGTGCAGGTGAGCCAGTACAGGAACTGACTAAATGTTGGATATTCTGATGACTTCAGTAGATTCTGATAGAGCTACATGGCTTCTTGCTCCTGATGTTTTGTCTGTGCCAACAAAGGTCTCCAGACCAGCCAGGATGCCCACTTCTATTTCATCTCGGCCCGCTTCCAGTCCTTCAGCAACGAGGGCAGGCCGCTGGTGATCCAGTTCACCGTCAAGCACGAACAGAACATTGACTGCGGCGGCGGCTACATCAAGATCTTCCCCAGCAACCTTGACCAGAGCGCCATGCATGCAGAGACGCCCTTTTACATCATGTTCGGTGAGTGGGGGGGACGTTTCCACAGAGACTGCTTATTTTCATCAGGCATTTCCAGGAGACAGCTTATATTCTAAATTCTAAAAGACTTAGCAGAGGTAATAATGCAGACATTTGGTATTGTCTGGCTTTGTAGTGAGGATCTAACAAACTCATGTCCCACGTTCAGGTCCCGACATCTGCGGCCGCAGCACACAGAAAGTTCACGTTATCTTCAACTACAAAGGACAGGGCTACCTCATAAAAAAAGACATCAAATGCAAGGTTGTGTTTGACCCCCTCCCCTCGGTGTTGAACATCTCTCACCCACTGAACTGTTCCGTCCCTCCACCAGGTAGACGAGCTGACCCATTTGTATACGCTGATCATCAATCCCGACCAGACGTATGAGGTGAAGATCGACAACACGCAGGTGGCGTCGGGCTCGCTGGAGGACGACTGGGACATGCTGCTCCCCGAGAAAATCAAGGATCCCCTGGCTAAGAAGCCCAGCGACTGGGTGGACCAAGCTACCATCGATGACCTCACCGACACCAAGCCTGAGGTACCTGATCACAACTGATCAGTCCATTAGGGCTTCCTCAGAAGGTTTTGTACTATCGAGACTAAAGGGGTGTGGCATTGGATGGCAAGAGAAAAGCTGCCAACCATGTCCCAACGAGGGCGGAAAACCTTTCTCAACACGTTTGAATTGCACCCACGCAGATTGGCGCGGTAGTACAACAGATTTCCCCGAAAGGCAGTGTGGTTTTCAAAACTCATGCAGTGCCTTCGTGGAGCTCTTTGATGAGGTTGTAATGCTTTGGTGTGTCACTCCGCCCTCACCTTGTGGTGACCGTGTTCATGTCATGAAGGTTGGTGGGGTTAACAGTCTGATCACGGATCTTGCGGTGCTGTTGTGTTTTAGACGGTAAAGGGCGTTTTGAACACAGCCCATTTTAAACCACCGACACCACCAGGAAAATTGTTACATATTACATTTTTTGGACAGGGCCCAGCGGTTCTCAACGCTAATGGCAGATGAGTGATGGATGACCAGGTTTTGTATTCCGTGTTTACATGGTCGTTAGTGCAGCACGGCAAATTGCTGAACCGCCATGTAAACTGGTAAGGTGTGAACATCTCTTAAAACTAGAGGCCCATTTCTGCTAATCGGGGGATGGATGAGGACCACAGGTGAGGACTTTTAGTGGGAAAAAGTAAGCAGTCTGGTTCAACACCGTTTGATAGTGAAACTCAACCTGGCTTCTGGTGTTTCCACTGAAGGCGGTATAGATGGTTGCCCACGTGTGACAAGAATACCAGCATCTCGCAATGCTCCTGAGTCACATTCCACAGTGAGTGTTGAAACAGGCACCTTATGTCATCTTCCCTTGACGTTCCTGTTCTCAAAAGTTGCGCCAAGATTTGCTTTCTGTAGCAAATGGTCAGAAAAGGTTGACCTGATTTATGCAAATTCAAAGATGCCCTGGGAAAACTCACAGAACAAGAAGGTTTCTTGCTCAAACCAGTAAAACCGCTTTTGCTACTCGTAAGGCCGTTAATGTTTACTACTGCTGTATTTCCTCCCTGGTGGTGACGTAGTCTTAGGTATGACTGGGATTTGAGGGGGTGAGTTGATTTCCTACCAGGGAATTCTAGAAAAGTTCAAGGTTTTGAGATTGGAGTAATGTAGTTTGGCTGCATGATGTGAAAAGAGACGATGGTACGGCAGGAGTTGACGGTCTGGGCTTGAGTTTTGGACAACATTTTTAAGACTCTGGAGCTCTCCGGACGTGTGATGATCTGAGGGTGTCGTTTAGGGACAAGTCCAGCTTTCTTGTCTGCACGCTTCGACACCATGTATGGACTGTAGCAACAGCAAACCCAACCCTCAAGAGGAGTCCTTGTTGTCGAAGAAAGACCTCACCGACCTCATCCGTTTCCGATCTGGTCACCACCTTGCTCTCCGAAGGTGGTTTCATCAGACGAGAAAGTGTGAAGACGATCCTGTGCGGGTGAGGAACAAGAATCTGCCGAACACCTCTGGCTACGGTGACTGGTGCCGATGACAGAGCGGTATCATCGTCAACTTGGCAACTCCTTTGGTTAACTTCAAAGCCTCACAATAGCGAGTCGAGTGCTTCTGAAGGTCATCTTCAGGCGACTCGGGTGACAAACAAACCCTACTTGTTGGCACTGTTGACACGATCCATGCAATTTTTCTCCAGGACTGGGACCAGCCCGAGACAATCCCTGATCCAACAGCCAGGAAGCCAAGCGATTGGGACGACGGCATGGATGGCGAATGGGAGCCTCGCAGGATGACCAACCCGGATTATAAGGTGTGTTTTACGGGACTGAGGATGCGGGACAGACTCACGCGGTCGGGTCGCAAGATTCTGCTGTGTCCCCGATGCAGGGCGACTGGAAGCCCAAGCAGATAGACAACCCTGACTACAAAGGAGAGTGGCTACACCCCGAGATCGACAACCCGGAGTACGTCCACGACCCCACCATGTACAAGTTTGACAACATAGCCGTTCTGGCTCTGGACCTGTGGCAGGTAAGCGAGAACGCCGTCCATTTAAAGATCATCACGCCGACCAAGCGGTAAAACAACTTTAACGTGTCACCCTGCAGATGAGATCTGGAACCATCTTTGACAACTTCCTCATCACCGACGACATTGCAGAAGCCGAAAAGTTTGGGGAGCAGACCTGGGGGGTCACCACGGTAACAATATGACAATTATTACCTATGTCAGGAGGTTATGTAACCGTTGAGGTTTGTTTGTCTGTTAGTTAGCAACATTGATTGAATATATACCAAAATATATGACGCTATACATGCTAAATTAGATCAAAAGCTAGCATGCTAATGTTACCGTGCTAAAACTGTAACATGTGTTAAGTACCAAAATATATTACTCTGAGGTGTGTACCTGAAAAATGTGTTTAAAATGCTAGCATGCTAACATTAACACGCATTAAATACCAAAATATGACTAAGGTGTATGCCTACGAAATTAGCTAAAGCTAGCAAACTAACAAGTATCATTCGTCAAGTAACAAAATATTTACCGCTGAGGTGTATACCTGCAAAATTAACAAAAAAGCTAGCATGCTAATATTGGAATGCTAAGCTAAAGCTAAATTAACAACGGGCTGCACTTTGCTTTCTTGTTAGTCTTTAAATTATTTTTCCCTTTAAAAAAAGATGATCTTGAAGGCTGCGGATACTCACTAAATACAGCAACATTTCTCCTGCTCCGTCTTTTTACTCTCTGGCAGACAAGGAGTTTAAGAGCGAGGGCGAAAAGGTGGATTTAAAAATGTTACGGCACGGCCTTCTTCGGGACTTTTACTTGCTGACTAGCTTTTCCAGAACTCTCCGGAAGCACACTGAGTGACTGACGAGTTGACCGACTTTTGTTGGCCGCAGGAACCGGAGAAGAAGATGAGGACGGAGCAGTTAATGCAGGAGCAGGAACAGGAACAGGAAGAAGTGGACGGGGAGCAGCACGAGATAGACCATGAGGAGGAAGATGATGAGGAGGAAGATGATGAGAGAGTTACTGAGGAGCACGTGAAGAATACAGAATTGTAGTAGTCTTGGTTGAGCTGGCGGAGGCGGGGCTTAGTGTGGAAGAGGGCGGGGTTAGATAAATTGAAATGGTCTTCATGAAAGGGAGGGGGTGGGCTTTACATGTTGTCCTCTGAGGAATCCCCAATTTAATGTGATTGAATTGTCTGTGAGACCAAACTTTCACTTTCACTTTGGGTCTTCCTGCAGAACACACTATATGTACGTACACTGTCATGCATCGCTTCTGTTACCCATAAACAAGAAGATGTGTCAATAAACAAGTAAATCTGGTATTGCCGACTGTTTTTGAATTTTTTTCGATAAGATGCCAGTGTTGAAGAGTCTCTTGAACTAATTGAATGTGCAGAGTGGAGTACAGCAGACATATTGTATGTGTGAGCGTACGCGTAGTGATGGGCAAGCTACATGAAAAAAGGAGCTTTCCATATAAAAGCTACATGTATATATATATATGTATATATATATATATATGTATATATATATATACATATATATATGACCCCTGACCCCAGTATGACATGCATTAAGCTGTAGAGCCCATTTAACAGCCTTTATATCTATGGGGCCCCATGTATAATATCAATAGTAATGTAACTGAGTGTACAAATGGACTACCTCTAGAGGTCCCCACACCTCACTGTATTTATTTTAGTTTGCCTTTTCTTTGGCTCACCCCTGTAATGTTATTAATTTACTCTGCATATGATAAAAAACAGCCTATATAAATTATATATATATATATATATATATACATATTATATTAATAAATACAAATGATATATATATCATTTGTATTTATTTTTTTATTTTATTGTTATATTTTTTTGTCTTTCAAAGTACTTTGGTAGAAATTGTGTGTGAATCTTCAGGATTGCATTTTCTAGTACATTGAAATACTTAAAAAATAAAAGAAAATCAATAAATAAAAATTATATATACAGTATATACACACACATATATATATATATAAATAACATTTTTAAGAAAAAAAAATATATTTTCTCATTAAAGAAAAAAAACATATATATATATATATGTCTTGATTGGATTATACCGCGGTAGAGCGCAATACCTACATATATATATATATATATATATATATATGTATATACAGTATATATATATATTTTTTTATTATTATTATTCATTTATCTTCTTTCAAAGTACTTCGATAGAAATTGTGTGTGAATTTTCAGGATTGCATTTTCTAGTACTTTGAAAGAATAAAAAATAAATAAATACAAATTTTATGTATATATATATATACAATTTTTATTTTCATTTAATAAGAAAAAAAAAAATTCTTATAAAAGAAAAAATATATATATGTTTTATATATATATATGTATATATATATATAAAACATATATATATATATATATATATATATATATATACACATATATATAGTTTAAATAGAAAACTATATATATATATGTATTTTTATTTATTTATTTAAGAAAAAAAAAAAATTCAAAGTACTACAAAATGCAACGTCGGTAGAAATTTTGTGTGAAACCTCACCTTTTCTCCTCCAAACATATTGCTGGGTATTGTGGCCGATCATCTCCATTTTTGTTTCATCTGACATCACATGAACAAAGATAAGACCTTCTGGAGGAAAGTTCTGTGGTCATGTAAGCAAATATTAACATTGCTGTATGTATACTTTTGACCCAGCAGATTTGCTAACATTTTCAGTAGAGCCATAATAAATTCATAAAAGAAGCAAAATGTTTTTTGTGAGCAACAAGTATGTGCTCCAATCACTACATCACAAAATAATAAGAGTTGTAGAAATGATTGGAAACTAAAGACAGCCATGACATCATGTTCTTTACAAGTGTATGTAAACTTTTGACCACAACTGTATATAGAGCTTTTACATACATATGTGTACATATTACACTTCCTTTTTATTGGCATGCAAATGTGAACTTTACAGTAAAGATAAGAACGAAATTCTGTTGCCTTAGCTCATGGTAGTGCAGGATAAAAAAAGAGCAATAAGATGCAGATATAAATAAATAGATTACTGTACAGATAAATATATTGCACTTTTGCACATGCATTCAGGTTAATGGATTTATGTTATATTGTCTTTATATTCCAGCCACTCCATCCATTTTTGGGGGGAATTGAGGAGATTATTATGATGTGTTCAAGAGTCTTACAGCCTGAGGGAATTTGTATGCTTACTATTATTTGTTCACTCTATTTAATAGTAGCAAACACAGATTATTTGGGGTGAAATGATAGTCTGTAACACGAAGGGTCACACTCTATTTAATAGTAGCCAACAGATTATTTGGGGGGGAAATGATAGTCTGTAACACGAAAGGCCACACTCTATTTAATAGTAGCAAACAGATTATTTGGGGGGGAAATGATAGTCTGTAACACGAAGGGCCACACTCTATTTAATAGTAGCAAACAGATTATTTGGGGGGAAATGATAATCTGTAACACGAAGGGTCACACTCTATTTAATAGTAGCAAACAGATTATTTGGGGGGGAAATGATAGTCTGTAACACGAAGGGCCACACTCTATTTAATAGTAGCAAACACAGATTATTTGGGGGGGAAATGATAGTCTCCAACACAAAGGGCCACACTTTATTTAATAGTAGCAAACACAGATCATTTGGGGGGTAAATGATAGTCTGTACCACGAAGAGCCAGACTCTATTTAATAGTAGCAAACACAGATTATTTGGGGGGGAAATGATAGTCTGTAACACGAAGGGCCACACTCTATTTAATAGTAGCAAACACAGATTATTTTGGGGAGAAATGATAGTCTGCAACACAAAGGGCCACACTTTATTTAATAGTAGCAAACACAGATTATTTTGGGGGGAAATGATAGTCTGTAACACAAAGGGCCACACTCTATTTAATAGTAGCAAAAACAGATTATTTGGGGGGGAAATGATAGTCTGTAACACGAAGGGTCACACTCTATTTAATAGTAGCAAACACAGATTATTTTGGGGGGAAATGATAGTCTGTAACACAAAGGGCCACACTCTATTTAATAGTAGCAAACACAGATTATTTTGGGGGGAAATGATAGTCTGTAACACAAAGGGCCACACTCTATTTAATAGTAGCAAAAACAGATTATTTGGGGGGGAAATGATAGTCTGTAACACGAAGGGTCACACTCTATTTAATAGTAGTGAACACATTATTTGGGGGGGAAATGATAGTCTTTAACACGAAGGGCCACACTCTATTTAATAGTAGCAAACACAGATAATTTGGGGGGAAATGATAGTCTGTAACACAAAGGGTCACACTCTATTTAATAGTAGCAAACACAGATTATTTGGGGGGGAAATGATAGTCTGTAACACGAAGGGCCACACTATTTAATAGTAGCAAACACAGATTATTTGGGGGTAAATGATAGTCTGTAACACGAAGGGCCACACTTTATTTAATAGTAGCAAACACAGATCATTTTGGGGGGAAATGATAGTCCGTAACACGAAGGGCCACACTCTATTCAATAGTAGCAAACACAGATTATTTTGGGGGTAAATGATAGTCTGTAACACGAAGGGCCAGACTCTATTTAATAGTAGCAAACACAGATTATTTGGGGGGGAAATGATAGTCTGTAACACGAAGGGCCACACTCTATTTAATAGTAGCAAACAGATTATTTTGAAATGATAGTCTGTAACACGAAGGGCCACACTCTATTTAATATTAGCAAACACAGATTATTTGGGGGGGAAATGATAGTCTGTAACACAAAGGGTCACACTGTATTTAATAGTAGCAAACAGATAATTTGGGGGGAAATGATAGTCTGTAACACGAAGGGTCACACTCTATTTAATAGTAGCAAACAGATTATTTAGGGGGAAATGAAAGTCTGTAACACAAAGGGTCACACTCTATTTAATAGTAGCAAACACAGATTATTTTGGGGTGAAATGATAGTCTGTAACACGAAGGGTCACACTCTATTTAATAGTAGCAAACAGATTATTTAGGGGGAAATGATAGTCTGTAACATGAAGGGTCACACTCTATTTAATAGTAGCAAAAACAGATTATTTGGGGGGAAATGATAGTCTGTAACACGAAGGGCCAGACTCTATTTAATAGTAGCAAACACAGATTATTTGGGGGGGAAATGATAGTCTGTAACACGAAGGGCCACACTCTATTTAATAGTAGCAAACAGATTATTTTGGGGGGAAATGATAGTCTGTAACACGAAGGGTCACACTCTATTTAATAGTAGCCAACAGATTATTTGGGGGGGAAATGATAGTCTGTAACACGAAAGGCCACACTCTATTTAATAGTAGCAAACAGATTATTTGGGGGGGAAATGATAGTCTGTAACACGAAGGGCCACACTCTATTTAATAGTAGCAAACAGATTATTTGGGGGGAAATGATAATCTGTAACACGAAGGGTCACACTCTATTTAATAGTAGCAAACAGATTATTTGGGGGGGAAATGATAGTCTGTAACACGAAGGGCCACACTCTATTTAATAGTAGCAAACACAGATTATTTGGGGGGGAAATGATAGTCTCCAACACAAAGGGCCACACTTTATTTAATAGTAGCAAACACAGATCATTTGGGGGGTAAATGATAGTCTGTACCACGAAGAGCCAGACTCTATTTAATAGTAGCAAACACAGATTATTTGGGGGGGAAATGATAGTCTGTAACACGAAGGGCCACACTCTATTTAATAGTAGCAAACACAGATTATTTTGGGGAGAAATGATAGTCTGCAACACAAAGGGCCACACTTTATTTAATAGTAGCAAACACAGATTATTTTGGGGGGAAATGATAGTCTGTAACACAAAGGGCCACACTCTATTTAATAGTAGCAAAAACAGATTATTTGGGGGGAAATGATAGTCTGTAACACGAAGGGTCACACTCTATTTAATAGTAGCAAACACAGATTATTTTGGGGGGAAATGATAGTCTGTAACACAAAGGGCCACACTCTATTTAATAGTAGCAAACACAGATTATTTTGGGGGGAAATGATAGTCTGTAACACAAAGGGCCACACTCTATTTAATAGTAGCAAAAACAGATTATTTGGGGGGGAAATGATAGTCTGTAACACGAAGGGTCACACTCTATTTAATAGTAGTGAACACATTATTTGGGGGGGAAATGATAGTCTTTAACACGAAGGGCCACACTCTATTTAATAGTAGCAAACACAGATAATTTGGGGGGAAATGATAGTCTGTAACACAAAGGGTCACACTCTATTTAATAGTAGCAAACACAGATTATTTGGGGGGGAAATGATAGTCTGTAACACGAAGGGCCACACTATTTAATAGTAGCAAACACAGATTATTTGGGGGTAAATGATAGTCTGTAACACGAAGGGCCACACTTTATTTAATAGTAGCAAACACAGATCATTTTGGGGGGAAATGATAGTCCGTAACACGAAGGGCCACACTCTATTCAATAGTAGCAAACACAGATTATTTTGGGGGTAAATGATAGTCTGTAACACGAAGGGCCAGACTCTATTTAATAGTAGCAAACACAGATTATTTGGGGGGGAAATGATAGTCTGTAACACGAAGGGCCACACTCTATTTAATAGTAGCAAACAGATTATTTTGGGGGGAAATGATAGTCTGTAACACGAAGAGCCACACTCTATTTAATATTAGCAAACACAGATTATTTGGGGGGGAAATGATAGTCTGTAACACAAAGGGTCACACTGTATTTAATAGTAGTGAACACATTATTTGGGGGGGAAATGATAGTCTTTAACACAAAGGGCCACGCTCTATTTAATAGTAGCAAACAGATAATTTGGGGGGAAATGATAGTCTGTAACACGAAGGGTCACACTCTATTTAATAGTAGCAAACAGATTATTTAGGGGGAAATGAAAGTCTGTAACACAAAGGGTCACACTCTATTTAATAGTAGCAAACACAGATTATTTTGGGGTGAAATGATAGTCTGTAACACGAAGGGTCACACTCTATTTAATAGTAGCAAACAGATTATTTAGGGGGAAATGATAGTCTGTAACATGAAGGGTCACACTCTATTTAATAGTAGCAAAAACAGATTATTTGGGGGGAAATGATAGTCTGTAACACCAAGGGTCACACTCTATTTAATAGTAGCAAAAACAGATTATTTAGGGTGAAATGATAGTCTGTAACACAAAGGGTCACACTCTATTTAATAGTAGTGAACACAATATTTGGGGGGGAAATGATAGTCTTTAACACAAAGGGCCACGCTCTATTTAATAGTAGCAAACAGATAATTTGGGGGGAAATGATAGTCTGTAACACAAAGGGCCACACTCCATTTAATAGTAGCAAACACAGATTATTTGGGGGGAAATGATAGTCTGTAACACAAAGGGTCACACTCTATTTAATAGTAGTGAACACAGATTATTTGGGGGTGAAATGATAGTCTGTAACACGAAGGGCCACACTCTATTTAATAGTAGCAAACAGATTATTTAGGGGGAAATGAAAGTCTGTAACACAAAGGGTCACACTCTATTTAATAGTAGCAAACACAGATTATTTTGGGGTGAAATGATAGTCTGTAACACGAAGGGTCACACTCTATTTAATAGTAGCAAACAGATTATTTAGGGGGAAATGATAGTCTGTAACATGAAGGGTCACACTCTATTTAATAGTAGCAAAAACAGATTATTTAGGGTGAAATGATAGTCTGTAACACAAAGGGCCACACTCTATTTAATAGTAGCAAACACAGATTATTTGGGGGGTAAATGATAGTCTGTAACACGAAGGGCCACACTCTATTTAATAGTAGCAAACACAGATTATTTGGGGGGGAAATGATAGTCTGCAACACAAAAGGCCGCCCTCTATTTAATAGTAGCAAACAGATTATTTAGGGGGAAATGATAGTCTGTAACATGAAGGGTCACACTCTATTTAATAGTAGCAAACACAGATTATTTGGGGGGGAAATGAGAGTTTGTAACATGAAGGGCCACACTCTATTTAATAGTAGCAAACACAGATTATTTGGGGGGGGAATGATAGTCTAACACAAAGGGTCACACTCTAATTAATAGTAGCAAACAGAATATTTGGGGGGAAATGATAGTTTGTAACACGAAGGGCCACACTCTATTTAATAGTAGCAAACAGATTATTTGGGGGGTAAATGATAGTCTGTAACACGAAGGGCCACACTCTATTTAATAGTAGCAAACACAGATTATTTAGGGGGAAATGATAGTCTGTAACACGAAAGGCCACTCTCTATTTAATAGTAGCAAACAGATTATTTGGGGGGTAAATGGTAGTCTGTAACACGAAGCGCCGCACTCTATGTAAATAGTAGCAAACGCAGATTATTTCGGGGGGAAATGATAGTCTGTAACACAAAGGGCCACACTCTATTTAATAGTAGCAAACGGATTATTTTGGGGGGAAATGATAGTCTGTAACACGAAGGGCCACACTCTATTTAATAGTAGCAAACACAGATTATTTGGGGGGGAATGATAGTCTAACACAAAGGGCCACACTCTATTTAATAGTAGCAAACACAGATTATTTAGGGGGAAATGATAGTCTGTAACACGAAAGGCCACTCTCTATTTAATAGTAGCAAACACAGATTATTTGGGGGGTAAATGGTAGTCTGTAACACGAAGGGCCGCACTCTATGTAAATAGTAGCAAACACAGATTATTTCGGGGGGAAATGATAGTCTGTAACACAAAGGGCCGCACTCTATTTAATAGTAGCAAACACAGATTATTTTGGGGGGAAATGATAGTCTGTAACACGAAGGGCCACACTCTATTTAATAGTAGCAAACACAGATTATTTGGGGGGTAAATGATAGTCTGTAACACGAAGGGCCACACTCTATTTAATAGTAGCAAACACAGATTATTTGGGGGGGAAATGATAGTCTGCAACACAAAAGGCCGCCCTCTATTTAATAGTAGCAAACAGATTATTTAGGGGGAAATGATAGTCTGTAACATGAAGGGTCACACTCTATTTAATAGTAGCAAACACAGATTATTTGGGGGGGAAATGAGAGTTTGTAACATGAAGGGCCACACTCTATTTAATAGTAGCAAACACAGATTATTTGGGGGGGGAATGATAGTCACACAAAGGGTCACACTCTAATTAATAGTAGCAAACAGAATATTTGGGGGGAAATGATAGTTTGTAACACGAAGGGCCACACTCTATTTAATAGTAGCAAACAGATTATTTGGGGGGTAAATGATAGTCTGTAACACGAAGGGCCACACTCTATTTAATAGTAGCAAACACAGATTATTTAGGGGGAAATGATAGTCTGTAACACGAAAGGCCACTCTCTATTTAATAGTAGCAAACAGATTATTTGGGGGGTAAATGGTAGTCTGTAACACGAAGCGCCGCACTCTATGTAAATAGTAGCAAACGCAGATTATTTCGGGGGGAAATGATAGTCTGTAACACAAAGGGCCACACTCTATTTAATAGTAGCAAACGGATTATTTTGGGGGGAAATGATAGTCTGTAACACGAAGGGCCACACTCTATTTAATAGTAGCAAACACAGATTATTTTGGGGGGAAATGATAGTATGTAACACGAAGGGCCACACTCTATTTAATAGTAGCAAACACAGATTATTTGGGGGGGAAATGATAGTCTGCAACACAAAAGGCCACACTTTATTTAATAGTAGCAAACAGATTATTTAGGGGGAAATGATAGTCTGTAACATGAAGGGTCACACTCTATTTAATAATAGCAAACACAGATTATTTGGGGGGGAATGATAGTCTAACACGAAGGGCCACACTCTATTTAATAGTAGCAAACAGATTATTTGGGGGGAAATGATAGTCTGTAACACGAAGGGCCACACTCTATTTAATAGTAGCAAACACAGATTATTTGGGGGGGAAATGAGAGTTTGTAACATGAAGGACCACACTCTATTTAATAGTAGCAAACACAGATTATTTGGGGGGGAATGATAGTCTAACACAAAGGGCCACACTCTATTTAATAGTAGCAAACACAGAATATTTGGGGGGAAATGATAGTTTGTAACACGAAGGGCCACACTCTATTTAATAGTAGCAAACACAGAATATTTGGGGGGTAAATGATAGTCTGTAACACGAAGGGCCACACTCTATTTAATAGTAGCAATCACAGATTATTCGGGGGGAAATGATAGTCCGTAACACGAAAGGCCACACTATTTAATAGTAGAAAACACAGATTATTTGGGGGGAAATGATAGTCTGTAACACGAAGGGCCACACTCTATTTAATAGTAGCAAACACAGATTATTCGGGGGGAAATGATAGTCCGTAACACGAAAGGCCACACTATTTAATAGTAGAAAACACAGATTATTTGGGGGGAAATGATAGTCTGTAACACGAAGGGCCACACTCTATTTAATAGTAGCAAACACAGAATATTTGGGGGGTAAATGATAGTCTGTAACACGAAGGGCCACACTCTATTTAATAGTAGCAAACACAGATTATTCGGGGGGAAATGATAGTCCGTAACACGAAAGGCCACACTATTTAATAGTAGAAAACACAGATTATTTGGGGGGAAATGATAGTCTGTAACACGAAGGGCCACACTCTATTTAATAGTAGCAAACACAGATTATTCGGGGGGAAATGATAGTCCGTAACACGAAAGGCCACACTATTTAATAGTAGAAAACACAGATTATTTGGGGGGAAATGATAGTCTGTAACACGAAGGGCCACACTCTATTTAATAGTAGCAAACACAGAATATTTGGGGGGGAAATGATAGTTTGTAACACGAAGGGCCACACTCTATTTAATAGTAGCAAACACAGAATATTTGGGGGGGAAATGATAGTTTGTAACACGAAGGGCTGCACTCTGAAAATTTAAAGCATTATTTTGTGGGGGGAAAAAAACAACATAATTCATACTTAGACTTTTATTTAAAATTTAGTGTTGCAAGTTCCAACGGGTAGTAATAGTATCAATTTTTGTGTTATTATGTTCCAAGCAAAAACGTTTCCCCATAAATGTCGATTTCTGAAAGTAAAACTTAAATTTTCTAATTGGCTTAAAATTATAAATTGAATCTTGGAAAAGGATTAAAAGTGCAAAAGCCCATAAATTGATATCTTTATTGAAAACATTTAAAGTGATTTAGTTAGCCCTTTTTTGTCTTTTTGCATTTTATCATACTGTTTAATATTTTAATACTCTATTTGTATTTGCTTTAGTTTCCTTTATTTTCCATATTTTGTGAAAGACAGCATTTGCTCAACCTAAAGGATGTTTGAAATTGTTGAGATATGTTGAAGTGAAGTGAATTATATTTAAGTAGCACTTTTCTCTAGTGACTCAAAGCGCTTTACATAGTGAAAACCCAAGATCTAAGTTCCATTTAAAGCAGTGTGGGTGGCACTGAGAGCAGGTGGGTAAAGTGTCTTGCCCAAGGACACAACGGCATTGACTAAAATGGTGGAAGCGGGGATCGAACCAGGAACCCTCAGGTTGCTGGCACGGCCACTCCACCAACCGAGTCATACCACCTCAAGTGTCTTGGTGTTTTGTGTACATTGAGGATGTACATTGTTCATTCAATGTACATTGTTCAACAAATAAAATAACAAACATTTCTGCCTTTTCTCATTACTGTCAGGCTTGCCACTGACAGTTTCTTTGTGTTTTAGTCTTTCCTCTGTGTGTTTAGTATTTCCTGTCCTTAGTTCCTGTCAGCACTCTTATTTTGGTTCAGCTTCCTGTTTGTCTCCCTGTGTGCTGTTTCCTCTCAGCTGCGGCTGATTGGCACCTGGTCACACCTGGTGTCAATCAGACCGCTCCTATTTTACCTGCTTTGTTCCTCCGGTCAGTGCTGGATTATGGTCGCTCGTGTCGTTGCTACCTGTCGTGTCGTGTCGTATCATATCTTGTCTATGCAGCGTTGCGGTAAGCTATAATCGATAGTGTTTTGTAGCTTATTGTCTTTTGTTCCCTGCTTTCAAGTTTGTTTTCTTATTACAAGTACCACTTTTGTTTTCCTGCTAGATACCTGCTAGCTTCCACGATAGGCCTTTTTGTTTGTTATCCGCCCACGTGCGCGCTTTTTGTTTGTACCCTTTGTTTGTTTTTGTCTTAGTGTTTTAAATTAAATCATGTTTTCTCACTCCATGCCTGCCTCCTTCTCTGCTTCTTAGGGTTCGTCAACAACAAACTTTGACCATTACATTATGTATTTTTGATCATTTTTCGGACATTTTTACTGTTTTTTTGGTTAGATTTTCTTCCAATGATATGCTGACAGCTCTCTCCTACAACAATGGCCAAACATTAGTACACCACCTTGACATCCTCCATCTTCAATGATGATCCTCAATCATCCTCCTCGTCCTGTTCTTCATCCGAGTCGCCCTCCTCCGCCTCCTCGGCGGCCTGCTTCTCGTCCAAAGCGTCCTGCAGCGCCTGCTCCTCCTCCACCGTGGGGTCCACGTCCTCGGTGATCTCTGGCGCACTGGGGTACTCGTTCTGGGGTGGCGGCGGGAGAAGCGGGCTGTAGCCGTCCCCTGGGTACTTCAGCCCCCAGCCGACATAAATGTTCTCAAACTTCCTGCGTGAAGACACTTTTGTCAGTGGCCTTGTAGGACAATGGTCCTCAATGAAGGACAGAAATGTTCACAATGTGAGCACTGCTGCCCCCTAGCTGCACCCTTGTGTTACGTTCAAGCTCAAATACATTTCCAGCTTACTTCCCGTGAGCGTATGCACACGCCCCGGGCCAGCAGTTGGAGCGCATCACGGCGATGGCGTGCTGGGGGGTGAGCGAGGAGGACAGGCTGGGGCTCCATGGAGGGGTCTCGAATATTTCTGAGGAGTAAAGATGGGAAACAAGGCCAACGTTTCTTGTAAATTGTGGATTAAAAAGCTTCAGTTAAATCAGGGTTTCATCACCTTTTTGACCTCGAGGCCCAACTTTTCACTACAGGGGATCCACTCAAATATTATTAACACTAAATGAGTAATCTTACTCGTGACTTTCATTCTATTCAAAAATACATTAATAAATACAAATGAATATTAGTATTTAACATTAAATTAAACTAGATGAGGCAATTCCTGAAGGTAGTGTGAGTGAATGCTCCAATGCTGAAGTTGAAGTGATATGCTGACAGGATGTAGTGGGAATGGAAGAATAGTTTGAATGTTGGAATGTTTTAAATAGCTTGAAAAGTTTGAATTTATAGGAAAACCGGAATTTGGTTTGGAACTTGGGAAAGTGTTGGTTTGAATGTCCAGGATGAGTGGAATGTTTTGATGTTGGGATGGTTTGAATAGGTTGGGAAATGTGGGAATTGTGCAGCTTGTAAAAATGTCTCATTCATTTCCTTGGAAACGTCCTGGAAATTTAGGAATTTTGGGAACATTTTTTGAATATGATTAAATAAATGTCCTGAATGAGCTGAATTGGTTGGTGTTGGAATTGTTTAAATCAGTCAAGAAATGTTGAAGTAGTAACCGTTTTTTAATTGTGAAATGGTATTGATGATTTTCCGGATAGCTGGAAATTGTTCAATCTCTTGAACCAACTTGTTTTTTAAGAGGATAGTTTTGATGGTGGAATGCTTGAAATGGCTTGAAATATGTGAAAGGAGTCATTGCAGTAGAAAAAGGTTGGAAATAGGGTTACAAACAAAAAACCTGGAAATGTGTTGAATGTGGATAAAGAGTTGTTTGAATGTTCAGGATGAGTGGAATGTGTTGAAGGTGGAATGGTTGAAATCAGTTAAAAAATGTGGGGATTGTGGAAGTTTGAAAAATGGATAAATCATTTGAATAGGGAAAATGTCCCTAAAATCTAGGAATTCTTGGAAATCCAGGATTTGTTTTAAATTGTTGAAATAGAGCACATCATTCCTTAACAGGCTGAATATTTTGAAGCTGGAACACTTTGAATCAGATGAAAAATGTGGGAATTGTGGAACTTTGAAAAATTTCCCATTGATTTCAATATAAATTTCAAGGAAATTTGGGAATTCGGGAAAAGCGGGAATTTTTTAGAACGTGCTAAAAGACTTGATTGTTGTGAATGAGTTGAAATAGTTGGTGTTGGAAATTGTCAAATTGGTCGAGAAATGTTGAAGTAGTCACATTTTTAATTGAGAAATAGTATTATGGAATTCCTGAAATTTCGGGAAAACCGTGAATTTTTCCAGTTGAAAAAACAGCTTTGATTTTTTTGTCCTGATTAAGAGGAATGTTTTGACGGTGGAATGCTTGAAGTGGGTTGAAAAATGTGGAAGGAGTGGATGACATAAAAAAGCGTGAAAAAAGGGTTTTGAAAAAATGCAATTCTGGTAATTCCTGGAATTTTTTTCAACTTGAAAAAAATATAATTTGAATGAGAAAGATGAGCAGAATGTGTTGAAGGTGGAATGGTTTGAATATGTTGAAAAATGTGGAAATGGTGGAAGTTTGAAGAATGGCCAATTCATTTTGAGTGGGAAAAATGTCCCGGAAAAACCTGGAATTCTGGGAAATCTGGGAATTTGGGGAATTTTTCAAGTGAAAGCCCGTGATTCCCGGATAGGCTGAACAGTTTGAAGTTGGAACGTTTTGAATCGGATGAAAAATGTGGGAATTGTGGAACTCTGAAAAATGTCCCATTGATTTCGATGGAAAATTCATGGAAATTTGGGGATTCAGGAAAAGCGGGAATTTTTGCTCCAAACTTCTTGTTTGTTTGATATGGTCATTACTGCCCCAAGTGGTTGGAAAAGTGTATTAACACTGTGCACTATAGGGATCACGGCTGTAATAACTGGAGAAGACCAAAGACAGGCTGGTGTGGATGACAGTCTGAAAGAAAGGCTGGTGTGGATGACAGTCTGAAAGAAAGTTTGGTGTGGATGACAGGCTGAAAGAAAGTTTGGTGTGGATGACAGGCTGAAAGAAAGGCTGGTGTGGATGACAGGCTGAAAGAAAAGCTGGTGTGGATGACAGGCTGAAAGAAAGGCTGGTGTGGATGGCAGGCTAAAAGAAAGGCTGGTGTGGATGACAGTCTGAAAGAAAAGCTGGTGTGAATGACAGGCTGAAAGAAAGGCTGGTGTGGATGACATGCTGAAAGAAAGGCTGGTGTGGATGAGAGGCTGAAAGAAAGGCTGGTGTGGATGACAGGCTGAAAGAAAGGCTGGAGTGGATGACAGGCTGAAAGAAATGCTGGTGTGGATGACAGGCTGAAAGAAAGGCTGGTGTGGATGACAGGCTGAAAGAGAGACCAGTGTGGATGACAGGCTGAAAGAAAGGCTGGTGTGGATGACAGGCTGAAAGAAAAGCTGGTGTGGATGACAGGCTGAAAGAAACGCGGGTGTGGATGACAGGCTGAAAGAAAGGCTGGTGTGGATGAGAGGCTGAAAGAAAGGCTGGTGTGGATGAGAGGCTGAAAGAAAGGCTGGTGTGGATGACAGTCTGAAAAAAAGGCTGGTGTGGATAAGAGGCTGAAAGAAAGGCTGGTGTGGATGAGAGGCTGAAAGAAAGGCTGGTGTGGATGACTGTCTAAAAAAAAGGCTGGTGTGGATAAGAGGCTGACCTGCGTCCTGGGAGAGGGGCGTGAGCAGAGGGGGCCCCACCTCTGGCTCGGGCTCGTCGGGGTCCTCTTCTATCTCGTCGCCGTCATCCTCGTTGGACTCGTCTTCGTTTTTCACGGCCAGGTTGACCCAGGTGCAGCGGCCCTGATGACAGGAGACACCTGCGTTAGTACCATAGAATGGAATACATCTTTATTGTAACACAGCACTACAATACAAACTAGGCTTGTACGCGACTAATAAAGCATCTATGTAGTACAAAAATACTAGACTTTTTTTCACGGACATGATGGCGCCGCGCTGACATTGTTGGTAAGATGAGCATGTGAGTCAACACACAGAGCACTTGCAGGCAGAAACAGCTTGCAGCTAACATCAGTCTACAATGTTGTAGCTACTTCTAAATTACTAATCCTGGCCTCCATGGCGACAAATAAAGTAAGTTTCTTACAAGTATCATTATCACTGCAGGGCGAGGAATAGCTAAATAGGCTTCACTTCACACCGCAGGAGGATACAATAGCTCACTGCTAACAGCAAGCTGGCCCTCCTCAATGTAAACAAAGGGTGGCTCTACACAAATATCCAATGTAAGCAAGTACAAGAGCCGTATACAGTCGATACCACCATGATTACAACAATATTTTTTAATATCACAAAATATTTTGTCATTTTCTTTTGTTTATAAAGTCAGTAAATATGTCCCTGGACACATGAGGACTTTGAATAAGATCGATGTATGATACTGTAACTACTTGGTATCGGATCGATACCTAAATGTGTGGTATCATCCAAAACTAATGTCAAGTATCAAAGAAGAGAAGAACGAGTGATTATTACATTTTAACAGAAGTGTAGATAGAACATGTTCAAACAGAAAATAAGCAGATATTAACAGTAAATAAACAAGTAGATGAATAATCAATTTTTACAGTTTGTCCCTCATAATGTGTAGAAAATAACAGGTGTATAAATGACACAATATGTTACTGCAGACTAATTAGGAGTCTTTGTTTGTTTACTTACTACTAAAAGACAAGTTGTCTACAATGTTATTGAAGGACTAAATGACAATAATAAACATATGTTTCAAGTACACTAAGATATTGATATTTTTGCGGTCCCTTTTATTTTGAAAAGTACCAAATCACCTTTTGGTATGGGGTTAACACTCGCCCAAACCTAGTGTAGTATTAGTTTATAAACTACTTTCTGTTTCTTGTTCTTTTTATTACAAAATCATTGCGGGCAAAACCCAACTAGTTAGTTATTGTCCAGGAGTAACTTTATTGTGTTGACAAAAGTGTATGCAGCATTCTGTAACACAACATTTAATAACAATACTAACACATTCTAAAGACAAGTTTTATATACTTGTATTATGGAAAAAGGTGTACATTTTATTAGTGCTTAATTTTATCCTCGCTCTTTAACTGATTTTGAATGTTTATCGTGGATTTTATCTGACAAGTATGCTAACTTTTTCTATGTTAGCATGCTAGCACTTTTGCAAATAATAGTTTTTCCAATGGGACATTTTTCAGAGTTCCACAATTCCCACATTTTTCATCTGATTCAAATAATATTAAAGGATTTTGATACTTGGTGCCATCTTAATAGTACGCGAACGGTTCCTATGTATTAAGGTTGATATTTTGATGCTAATATTTTATGCTATAATCTTAGCTCATTTTAAACATGGCTTTTGGTACTTGGCGCCGTCTTACGTGTCATTTGTTATCATGCTAATGTTTGCATTGAGATTCATGCTAACATTTTTTTGCTGATTTCATGCGTATAATAATAAAAAACCTAAAAATCATGGATTTTGGTACTTGGCCCCATCTTACAAGTATGCTAACTTTTCATATGTTAGCATGCTAACGTGGACCACAAATTAAACAAGACGAAAAACTTATTGGGGTGTTGACATTTAGTGGTCAATTGTAAGGAATATGTACTGTACTGTGCAATCTACTAATAAAAGTATCAATCAATCAACATTTTATGTTAGCATTTTTGCTAATTTAATTTGTATAAACCTAAAAATCATGGCTTTCGATTCATGGCACCATCTTAGAGGTATAGTAACTCACACCATTGTAGCATGCAAACATTAGTATGGAAAGGTTTTACGCTATAATTTCAGCTAATTTGATCATTATTTTTTGTACTTGGCGCCATCTTAGCAGTATGTTAACTTTTCCTATGTTAGCATGCTAACATTTTCAAAAATGTTATTTGTACAAACTTAAAAATCATGACTTTCTATATTTGGCGCCATCATAGAGGTATGGTAACTTCCACTATGTAATCATGCTAACATTAGTACATTTTACGCTATAATTTCAGCTAATTTGATCACTTTTACCCAAAGCATAATGGCTTCTGGTACTTGGTGCCATCTTAGCAGTATGCAAACGTTTCCTTTGTTATCATGCCAATGTTAGCATAATCAGAGTTTATGGTAACAGTTTTGCTAATTTCATCCGTATCAACTTAAAAATAAAGGATTTTGATACTTGGCACCTTCATGAAAGGTATGCGAATGTGTCTTTTGTTATCATGCTAACATTAACATGCTACCATTTTATGCTAGCATCTAACATCATTTAAACTTAAAATTCAAGCGTTTTGAGACCTGTCTCCGTCTTCCAAGTATACCAAGGGTTCGGATTATAACAAGCTAACGTTAGCATGCTAACGTTTTACGCAAGATGTTAGCTTTAATCAACCTCAGGCCAGGGGTCCACAGCACAGATAGCAGGCCCATCAAATTTAAGTTGGAAATTTCTAGTTATGTTTACTAGAAAAACATTTATTTGTAAAATCTTTAGTCTACGTATTGGTTGGGGTCCTCAAATACTTTGGACTCCGAGGCCTAAAAATCAAATGGGGATCAGACATCCTGTCAGAATAATATTGTCTAAGTTATCACAAAACTGTGTGTGTCAATGAGTTCCCAGCGAGAGGACAAAAGCCGTCTTTGATCCTACCAAGCAAAAGGCTTGTATAACTCCACTGTGTAGGATGGGGAGCGACATGAGGGTGTCGGTTTCTTTGATGTATTGTAATCCACAGGAAGATTTGGTCTTGACCCGAGATCTACAGAGCGGAGAGGAAGCAGGACCTTACCCCCCTTCAGAAACCTTTTTTTTTAACTGTTTTGTAACCAAAGGCGATGGCTGTTTATGACCCCCCTCCCTTAGAAACAGCTGTTGCCATGTAATCAGGGAAAGTCCAAATAAAAGAGGCGAACAATCTTTCATCAGAGCGTGGGACGACACTGTTCAAGGGTACAGTGTCTACGCGTTTCTCCTCAATTGAGCTAAATTGAATTCTGTCTCTGTTTAATTCCTTGCTTCTTGTCCTGTTTAATAGATGTCATCAGTGTTTGAACCTGACAAATCCCTAGTTCCTAATTCGTTGAAAGGTTTAGAAGTGACGGGACAGACCTGTTGCAGTATGTGCTGAGTATGATGCACCCAGGAGGACAAAGACTCCACCAACTCGCCGACGGGAACGCCCTCAAATTCCGGGTTCTCTTCGATTCCGTCCTCGTCGCCTCCTTCCTCCTCGGCGCCTTCCTCTTCGATGGCCTGGTAGAAACCCTGCGGGCTGATCTGGGTGCCGGCGGAGATGCGGGCGATCTGTGCTCTCAGGTAGTTGGATTCGTCTCCGGGGAAGGGCGGGTAGCTCACGATGGGGTTGTCCAGCCTCCCCGTGAAGAATTTGCGTATTTGCCGGGCGATGGTGATCTGAGCGGGAGTGACGGACGGCAGCTTGGTCCAAGGCAGGCCGGCCTCGTTGCACACGTAGTACACAAACTTGTTGGCGCCCGTTCCTTTGGACTCCTTGGGAACCACCGGCGGGGGCTTGTAGGTGGACTGAGGAAGCGGATCCAACTGTGGAGGACATCAGGTCAACAACACTCATTTTTTCAACCACAATTTTTCCACTGAGGGCCACAGAGGATGCGGGACCATTTTGGTAGTTTTCCCCTTACAATATATTGTATGTTTTCAAAGAAATAGAAAATGCAATTTTGGTACAAATTTTCTGTGAATGCTGAAGAGCCAAAACCGAACTGATATGTTAACAGTTAGCACGCTAGCCATATAGTGTCAAGTAACAAAGAATATAAGCAAAATGAGCTAAAAAAGCTAGCATGCTAACAGTACAATGCTATCATGCCAACAATACAATGCATATTGAAATACAGTACCAAAATATGACACTGAGGTGTAAACCTGCTAAATTAGCTAAAATAATGCATGCTAAAATGCTAACTGTTAGATGTGTCAAGCACCAAAATATAATACTCTAAGGTGTGTACATGAAAAGTGTGTTTAAAATGCTAGCTTGCTAACGTTAACATGCATAAAGTGCTAAAATATGACTGAAGTGTATACCGACAAAATTAGCAAAAAAAAAGCTTTCGATATTAACATTAGCATGCTAATAACAGGCATCAGCTAAACAATCTAAAATGCTAACTGTAACATGTGTCATGTACCAAAATATATTACTCTGGTGTGTGTACAACATTTTCCAATAAAACCCAGTATACTAACATTAGCATGCTAACAGGTATTATTTGTCTAGTAACAAAATAATTGACACTGAGGTGTATACCTGTTAAATTAGCTAAATAATATCTAGCATGCTGTCAGCATGCTAAAATGCTAACTGTAACATGTGTAAAGTACCAAAATATATAACTGAGGTGTGTAGCTGAAAAATGTGTTTAGCATGCCAGCCTGCTAAGGTTAGCATGCATCAAGTACCAAAATATGACAGAAGTGTATACCTACAAAATCAGAAAAAAAAACTTTCTATATTAACGATAGTATCCTAACAGTACAATGCTATCATGCTAACAATACAATGCTTATTGAAATACAGTACCAAAATATGACACTGAGGTGTAAACCTGCTAAATCAGCTAAAAGAATGCATGCTAAAATGCTAACTGTTACATGTGTCAAGCACCAAAATATAATAATCTAAAGTGTGTACATGAAAAGTGTGTTTAAAATGCTAGCTTGCTAACATTAACATGCATGAAGTGCTAAAATATGAATGAAGTGTATACCGACAAAATTAGCAAACAAAAGCTTTTGATATTAACATTAGCATGCTAATAACAGGCATCAGCTATACAATCTAAAATGCTAACTGTAACATGTGTCATGTACCAAAACTTATTACTCTGGTGTGTGTACAACATTTTCCAAGAAAACCCTGTATACTAACATTAGCATGATAACAGGTATTATTTGTCAAGTAATAAAATATTTAACACTGAGGTGTATACCTGTTAAATTAGCTAAATAATATCTAGCATGCTAATGTCAGCATGCTAAAATGCTAACTGTAACATGTGTCAAGTACCAAAATATATACAGGTTTACACTGAGGTGTAAACCTGCTAAATTAGCTAAAAGAATGCATGCTAAAATGCTAACTGTAACATTTGTAAAGCAGCAAAATATATTACTCTGAGGTGTGTACATGAAAAGTGTGTTTAAAATGCTAGCTTGCTAATGTTAGCATGTGTCAAGAACCAAAATATGACAGGCGTTGACGTACAGTTGTTTGAAAAACGCTTTAACTTTGTAGCACTTTGAGATCCAGTTTGATTAAAAGTGCATAATAAATTAAATTATTATTGATATAATAAAATATTTAATATACAAACATTAGCATGCTAACAGGTATCATTGGTCAAGTAACAAAATATTTGACGCTGAGGTTTATACCTTCTTAATTAAAAATTATAGCGGGTTTATATGTCCATCAATCAATCAATGTTTACTTATATAAACCAAATTGCAAGTGTCTCAAAGGGCAGCACAAGCCACAACTACATCCTAGGCTTAGATCCCACATCAGGGCAAGGAAAAACTCAACCCAATGGGACAATGACAAACCTTGGAGGGGACCACAGATGGATCTAACATAATAGTGAGAGAGTCCAGTCCATAGTGGATCTAACATAATAGTGTGAGAGTCCAGTCCATAGTGGATCTAACATAATAGTGTGAGAGTCCAGTCCATAGTGGATCTAACATAATAGTGTGAGAGTCCAGTCCATAGTGGATCTAACATAATAGTGTGAGAGTCCAGTCCATAGTGGATCTAACATAATAGTGTGAGAGTCCAGTCCATAGTGGATCTAACATAATAGTTTGAGAGTCCAGTCCATAGTGGATCTAACATAATAGTGTGAGAGTCCAGTCCATAGTGGATCTAACATAATAGTGTGAGAGTCCAGTCCATAGTGGATCTAACATAATAGTGTGAGAGTCCAGTCCATAGTGGATCTAACATAATAGTTTGAGAGTCCAGTCCATAGTGGATCTAACATAATAGTGTGAGAGTCCAGTCCATAGTGGATCGAACAAAATAGTGTGAGAGTTTAGTCCATAGTGGATCTAACATAATAGTGTGAGAGTCCAGTCCATAGTGGATCTAACATAATAGTGTGAGAGTCCAGTCCATAGTGGATCTAACATAATAGTGTGAGAGTCCAGTCCATAGTGGATCTAACATAATAGTGTGAGAGTCCAGTCCATAGTGGATCTAACATAATAGTGTGAGAGTCCAGTCCATAGTGGATCTAACATAATAGTGTGAGAGTCCAGTCCATAGTGGATCTAACATAATAGTGTGAGAGTCCAGTCCATAGTGGATCTAACATAATAGTGTGAGAGTCCAGTCCATAGTGGATCTAACATAATAGTGAGAGTCCAGTCCATAGTGGATCTAACATAATAGTGTGAGAGTCCAGTCCATAGTGGATCTAATTTAATAGTGAGAGAGTCCAGTCCATAGTGGATCTAACATAATAGTGTGAGAGTCCAGTCCATAGTGGATCTAACATAATAGCGTGAGAGTCCAGTCCATAGTGGATCTAATTTAATAGTGAGAGAGTCCAGTCCATAGTGGGGCCAGCAGGAGATCATAATAGCAGAGACAGGTCAGCAGCACAAAGACGTCCCTAACTGATACACAGACAAGTCATCATGCTAAAATGCTAACTGTAACTGTCAAGGAAATCTGCTAATTTAGGAAAAAAAGCTAGCATGCTAATATTTGAATGCTAAAAATTGAAAGTAGTGCATCTCAGAACCAGAGTCAGAACTACTCAAAACCACGGGACACAGAAGTCTGTGGTTCTTCACCTCGCTCTCCCCTTTGTCTTTGGGGTCGGTCTCCTTGGACTCCTCGTCGGCGGCGTCTTCCTCGCCCTCCTCGTCTTCCTCCTCGGCCTCGAACTCGGCCTCGGCGATGATGTAGCTCCTCTCTGTGCCCAGGATCTTGCCCCAGAGCCGGCAGCGCTGCATGGGGTTGGCGGTCACCAGCTGCTTGAGGGCCAGGAAAACCCTCTGCATCTCCTCCCGGCCCAGACCCACCCCGGCCTGCTCCAGGAAGTAGGCGATCTCGCTCACGTTGGGCAGCGCCGTCTCCATCTGAGGAGGACAAGGGTTGAGAGGACGTGGACGTGGGAGTGCGGCCGTCCTGCCGGCTACTGACCAGCTCGTACTCATGCTCGGCGTCCTCGGCGCGGACGTAGAGGACCCGCTGCTGCTCGGCCAGCTCCTCCGCCATGGTGGTCTGCTGGAGGTCCTGCAGGTTGCTCTGCGTGTCCTCGTAGAGACGCAGCTTGACGTCGTGGCTCAGGTCCTCCACCACGTCCACCACGTCGTGCGGACGCTCTTCGATCACGCGCAGCAGCAGTCGGGACAGGTGGTCGTACCTGCGGGCGTGTCGGCGGTTAGCGGGACCTTCACTGGTTGCAAACTCTTCAATCCAGCCAAATATGTTACAGCTAGCATTTTAGCATGATAGAATTGTTTTAGCCAATACAGCAGGTAAACACCTTAGCGTCAAATATTACCTGGCGAATGACACCTGTCATTAGCATGCCAACATTAATATAGTAGCTTTTTTTTGCTAATTTTGTAGGTATGTTTTGGTGCTAGATGCATGCTAACCTAGATGGCACTCCACCCTTTTCCGGGAGAGAAACATGGACTCGGACTTGGAGGTGCTGATTCTCATCCCGGTCGCTTCACACTCGGCTGCGAACCGATCCAGTGAGAGCTGAAGATCCTGGCCAGATGAAGCCATCAGGACCACATCATCTGCAAAAAGCAGAGACCTAATCCTGCAGCTACCAAACCGGAACCCCTTAACGCCTTGACTGCGCTTATAAATTCTGTCCATAAAAGTTTTGAACAGTATCAGTGACAAAGGACAGCCTTGGCAGAGTCCAACCCTCACTGGAAACGTGTCCCACTTACTGCCGGCAAAGCGAACCAAGCTCTGGCACTGATCATACAGGGAGCGGACCGCCACAATCAGACAGTCCGATAACCCATACTTTCTGAGCACTCCACACAGGACTTCCCGAGGGACACGGTCCAATGCCTTCTCCAAGTCCACTAAGCACATGTAGACTGGTTGGGCAAACTCCCATGCACCCTCAAGGACCCTGCCGAGAGTATAGAGCTGGTCCACAGTTCCACCACCAGGACGAAAACCACACTGTTCCTCCTGAATCCGAGGTTCGACTAGCCGGCGTAGCCTCCTCTCCGGTACACCTGAATAAACCTTACCGGGAAGGCTGAGGACTGTGATCCCACGATAGTTGGAACACACCCTCCGGTCCCCCTTCTTAAAGAGAGGGACCACCATTCCGGTCTGCCAATCCAGAGGTACCGCCCCGATGTCCACGCGATGCTACAGAGTCTTGTCAACCAAGACAGCCCCAGAGTATCCAGAGTGTTAAGGAACTCCGGGCGGACCTCATCCACCCCCGGGGCCTTGCCACCGAGGAGCTTTTTAACTACCTCAGCAAACTCAGCCCCAGAAAGCCCCAGAAATAGGAGAGCCCACCAGAGATTCCCCAGGGACTGCTTCCTCATAGGAAGACGAGTTGGTGGGATTGAGGAGGTCTTCGAAGTATTCCTTCCACCTATCCACAACATCCGCAGTTGAGGTCAGCAGAACACCATCCGCACCATACACGGTGTTGATAGTGCACTGCTTCCCCTTCCTGAGGCGGCGGATGGTGGTCCGGAATCGCTTCGAAGCCGTCCGGAAGTCGTTTTCTATGGCTTCCCCGAACTCCTACCATGTCTGAGTTTTTGCCTCCGCGACCGCTAAAGCTCCACACCGCCTCCAGAGTCCTATGAGCTAAAGAACCCGATAGGACTCCTTCTTCAGCTTGACGGCATCCCTCACTGCTGGTGTCCACCAACGGGTTCTAGGATTGCCGCCACAACAGGCACCAACTACTTTGCGGTCACAGCTCCAATCAGCCGCCTCGACAATAGAGGTGCGGAACATGGTCCACTCGTAATCAATGTCCAGCACTTCCCTCATGACATGTTCAAAATTCTTCCGGAGGTGGGAATTTAAACTTTCTCTGACAGGAGACTCTGCCAGACGTTCCCAGCAAACCCTCACAATGCGTTTGGGCCTCCCAGGTTTGTCCGGCATCCTCCCCCACCATCGCAGCCAACTCACAACCAGGTGGTGATCGGTAGAAAGCTCCGCCCCTCTCATCACCCGAGTGTCCAAAACACGAGGCCGCAAATTTGATGACACAACTACAAGTTGTAGGTACACACCTTAGTCATACTTTGGTACTTGATGCATGCTAACCTTAGCGGGCTAAGATGTTAAACACATTTTTCAGCTAGCACCTCAGTAATAGTTGGGTACTTGATGTGTCACAGTTAACATTTTAGCATGCTAGATATTATTTAGCTTTATCTTATTTTTGTTGCTAATTTAGCAAGTTTTATTGACAGTTACAGTTAGCATTTTAGCATGACAAGCTGTAGAAAATGGATGGATGGATGGACATATAAGCATGCTATAATTTTTAGTTAATTTTGCAGATATAAACCTCAGCGTCAAATATTTTGTAACTTGGCAAATGACACCTGTTATTAGCATGCTAACGTTAATATAATAGTTGTAGGTATACACCTCAGTCATGTTTTGGTGACTGAAATGTTTATGATCATTTTTTAACACATTTTTCACGTACACACCTCAGATGAATACATTTTGGTAATCGACACACGTTACGGTTAGCATTTTAGCAGGCTGACAATAGCGAGCTAGATTTTTTTTCAACATGATTTGACGTAAAACCAATTTGGTTGACAAAATTTAAACACAAAACATTCTGTTACATAAATTCGGTGTAAAAAAATAAAATTAATAAAGCTTTCGTAATAAAGACGCAAATGAACCTCAATAGGAAAGCAGTGACACAGGAAGTGAACAAACTCACTTATGAGACGGAAACGGTTATCCATGTTTGAAATAGACTAGCATTAGCATTAGCACTAGCACGTGCATTAGCAAGCTTATTAGCATTAGCACGCGCATTAGCATTAGCACTAGCAAGCTTATTAGCATAAGCACACTTATTTGCGTTAGAATTAGCGCACTTATTATCATTAGCATGCTTAATCAATCAATCAATATATCAAATTAGCATTAGCCCGCGCATTAGCACTAGCATGCTTATTAGCGTTAGCACACGTATTAGCGTGAGCACGTTTATTAGCATTAAAACGCTTATTAGCATTAGCGTGCTTATTAGCATTTACATGCTTATTAACATTAGCCCGCGCATTAGCACTAGCACACTTATTAGCATTGGCATTAGCACGTTTATTAGCATTAGCACGCTTTTCAGCATTAGCACGTACATTAGCATTCGCACTAGCACGCGCATTAGCACGCTTATTAGCATTAGCACGCGCATTAGCGTTTGCACTAGCAAGCTTATTAGCATAAGCGCACTTATTTGCATTAGAATTAGCACACTTATTAGCATCAGCATGCTTAATCAATCAATCAATATATCAAATTAGCATTAGCAATAGCCCGCGCATTAGTACTAGCACGCTTATTAGCGTTAGCACACGTATTAGCGTGAGCACGTTTATTAGCATTAGCATTAACACGCTTATTAGCATTAGCGCGCTTATTAGCATTTACATGCTTATTAGCATTAGCCCGCGCATTAGCACTAGCACGCTTATTAGCATTAGCACACTTATTAGCATTTGCATTAGCATGTTTATTAGCATTAGCACGCTTATTAGCATTAGCACGTACATTAGTACTCTATACACGTACGATAGTACTCTATCAATAAAATACTATCTAGCTATCTATTAGCATTAGCACTAGCACGCGCATTAGCATTATTATTAGCATTATTAGCAAGGCTACTACAAGCTGTCACTCACAGGTTTAAGTTGCTTTTGCTGCTGCTCTTCATGAGGAAAGCCTTAAAGGAGGCCGCCACCTGCTGGCTGACCTGCAGAGTTCCGTCCATCTTGTCCTCCCCTCGGCGCCCGTGGACGACAACTCAAGAGAGAACTAAAGTTTACCGCAAGAAGACAGAAAGTTGGCTCCCAATCGACTCAAAGCGCCACAGACGAAGGTGACGTCACAGCCTCCAGTGTTGACACCGGCGCACGGCTGTTGCCATGGTAACCTCCCTGGCGCTGTTTTGTACTTATTTTGAATATTATTATTTCTCAATTGTTTGTAAAAATGTTGCAATTTATAAACAAAGGATTAGTTAAAAAAAAAAAAAAAAAAACACGGCTGTTGTCATGGTTACGGCAACACGGCCGCTAACCAGGAAGCGTCGACCAGGTTTTATTTCTTAAATAAGAAATAAAAAAAAAAAGGCTATGAAAACTTCCCACATTTTAAAATTCTTTACAAAACCGATTAGCATTTATTTGCTTTGTGTAGTATTTATTTTTATGTTTATTGGAGGGGATTCACTGTTCAATTATGACGAAAATATTTGTATACACTTATTTTGAAAATGTATAATGGACAATGTTATTGTTTTATTTTATTTCAATCAAATACATGTTATTGAAAGAAAAGCTCAAAAAAAGGGCAGCTGCAAAATCAATTACTAATGAAAATAACGTGAAAGTACAAGGTTTTGATTACTTGATTGATACTTGTATTAGTAGATTGCACAGTACAGTACATATTCCGTACAATTGACCACTAAATGGTAACACCCCAATAAGTTTTTCAACTTGTTTAAGTCGGGGTCCACGTTAATCAATTCATGGTAAATCCAATTACAAAACATCCATCCAACCATTTTCTACCGCTTGTCCCTTTCGGTGTCGCTGGAGCCTATCTCAGCTGCGTTTGGGCGGAAGGCGGGGTACACCCTGGACAAGTCGCCACCTCATTGCAGGGCCAACACAGATAGACAGACAACATTCACACTATCTGCATAAATGTCAAAGTACAACATATAAACATACTAGTACACAATACACATACATGTCAAAGTACAACATATAAACATACTAGTACACAATACACACACATGTCAAAGTACAACATATAAACATACTAGTACACAATACACACACATGTCAAAGTACAACATATAAACATACTAGTACACAATACACATACATGTCAAAGTACAACATATAAACATACTAGTACACAATACACACACATGTCAAAGTACAACATATAAACATACTAGTACACAATACACACACATGTCAAAGTACAACATATAAACATACTAGTACACAATACACACACATGTCAAAGTACAACATATAAACATACTAGTACACAATACACACACATGTCAAAGTACAACATATAAACATACTAGTACACAATACACACACATGTCAAAGTACAACATATAAACATACTAGTACACAATACACATACATGTCAAAGTACAACATATAAACATACTAGTACACAATACACACACATGTCAAAGTACAACATATAAACATACTAGTACACAATACACATACATGTCAAAGTACAACATATAAACATACTAGTACACAATACACACACATGTCAAAGTACAACATATAAACATACTAGTACACAATACACATACATGTCAAAGTACAACATATAAACATACTAGTACACAATACACACACATGTCAAAGTACAACATATAAACATACTAGTACACAATACACACACATGTCAAAGTACAACATATGAACATACTAGTACACAATACACACACATGTCAAAGTACAACATATAAACATACTAGTACACAATACACACACATGTCAAAGTACAACATATAAACATACTAGTACACAATACACACACATGTCAAAGTACAACATATAAACATACTAGTACACAATACACACACATGTCAAAGTACAACATATAAACATACTAGTACACAATACACATACATGTCAAAGTACAACATATAAACATACTAGTACACAATACACATACATGTCAAAGTACAACATATAAACATACTAGTACACAATACACACACATGTCAAAGTACAACATATAAACATACTAGTACACAATACACACACATGTCAAAGTACAACATATAAACATACTAGTACACAATACACACACATGTCAAAGTACAACATATAAACATACTGGTACACAATACACACACATGTCAAAGTACAACATATAAACATACTAGTACACAATACACACACATGTCAAAGTACAACATATAAACATACTAGTACACAATACACATACATGTCAAAGTACAACATATAAACATACTAGTACACAATACACACACATGTCAAAGTACAACATATAAACATACTAGTACACAATACACATACATGTCAAAGTACAACATATAAACATACTAGTACACAATACACATACATGTCAAAGTACAACATATAAACATACTAGTACACAATACACACACATGTCAAAGTACAACATATAAACATACTAGTACACAATACACATACATGTCAAAGTACAACATATAAACATACTAGTACACAATACACACACATGTCAAAGTACAACATATAAACATACTAGTACACAATACACACACATGTCAAAGTACAACATATAAACATACTAGTACACAATACACATACATGTCAAAGTACAACATATAAACATACTAGTACACAATACACACACATGTCAAAGTACAACATATAAACATACTAGTACACAATACACATACATGTCAAAGTACAACATATAAACATACTAGTACACAATACACACACATGTCAAAGTACAACATATAAACATACTAGTACACAATACACACACATGTCAAAGTACAGTATATAAAGATAATATGTACACATATGTATCCTGCATTAATGTGAAAGTATAAAAGATAGACTTACTAATAATTACAAATAATTGTAAGGATTCCCTTCATGATATTATTACACAATTGCCAATGCATTTGATCATTATATATTTTAATTTACGTACTCCGAAAAAACAAAAACCTGTAGATGGGAAGTTGACTTGCCAGAATTATTTTTTTTTCCACAGGATATTACTGTGCAAAGAAAAATGGTCCCAGGGTTTCTTACGGTACAATTCTGGCGATTTTAGTAATTGCACAATCTATTGTTTTCGCGATGTGTTACTGTAAATGTTTTTTTACAGTAAAAATTCAAGCGACTGAGCAGCTAGTTTATTTTTATTTTTTAAATCGATGGTTGTTTTTGCGCTGTATTACCTTAAAGGGAAAATCGATACCAGGTTTTTTTTTAACGATAAAATTCTGCCGACTGAGCAGCCTTTTTTTCTTTCTGTAATATCTAATGTAATTTTTAAAATGTACTATTTAATGGACAACTTGCTTTAAAATCATAAATCAGATATTTAGTTTTATTTCAACAAAAAAAAGTTGTAATGTATGATACGTTTGTTACATTATTGGGAAACACAGAACTAATATCCATCCATCCATCCATCATCTTCCGCTTATCCGAGGTCGGGTCGCGGGGGCAACAGCCTAAGCAGGGAAAGCCAGACTTCCCTCTCCCCAGCCACTTCGTCTAGCTCTTCCCGGGGGATCCCAAGGCGTTCCCAGGCCAGCCGGGAGACATAGTCTTCCCAACGTGTCCTGGGTCTTCCCCGTGGCCTCCTACCGGTTGGACGTGCCCTAAACACCTCCCTCGGGAGGCGTTCGGGTGGCATCCTGACCAGATGCCCGAACCACCTCATCTGGCTCCTCTCCATGTGGAGGAGCAGCGGCTTTACTTTGAGTTCCTCCCGGATGACAGAGCTTCTCACCCTATCTCTAAGGGAGAGACCCGCCACACGGCGGAGGAAACTCATTTGGGCCGCTTGTACCCGTGATCTTATCCTTTCGGTCATGACCCAAAGCTCATGACCATAGGTGAGGATGGGAACGTAGATCGACCGGTAAATTGAGAGCTTTGCCTTCCGGCTCAGCTCCTTCTTCACCACAACGGATCGGTACAACGTCCGCATTACTGAAGACGCCGCACCGATCCGCCTGTCGATCTCACGATCCACTCTTCCCTCACTCGTGAACAAGACTCCTAGGTACTTGAACTCCTCCACTTGGGGCAGGGTCTCCTCCCCAACCCGGAGATGGCACTACACCCTTTTTCGGGCGAGAACCATGGACTCGGACTTGGAGGTGCTGATTCTCATTCCGGTCTCTTCACACTCGGCTGCAAACCGATCCAGTGAGAGCTGAAGATCCCGGTCAGATGAAGCCATCAGGACCACATCATCTGCAAAAAGCAGAGACCTAATCCTGCGGCCACCAAACCGGAACCCCTCAACGCTTTGACTGCGCCTAGAAATTCTGTCCATAAAAGTTATGAACAGAATCGGTGACAAAGGACAGCCTTGGCGGAGTCCAACCCTCACTGGAAATGTGTTCGACTTACTGCCAGCAATGTGGACCAAGGTCTGGCACTGATCATACAGGGAGCGGACCGCCACAATAAGACAGTCCGATACCCCATACTTTCTGAGCACTCCCCACAGGACTTCCCGAGGGACACGGTCCAATGCCTTCTCCAAGTCCACAAAGCACATGTAGACTGGTTGGGCAAACTCCCATGCACCCTCAAGAACCCTGCCCAGAGTATAGAGCTGGTCCACAGTTCCACGACCAGGACGAAAACCACACATTCCACGTCCCAAGAGCTAGCTTCTGTAGCCGAGGATCGGACCGCCAAGTGTCCTGCCTTCGGCTGCCGCCCAGCTCACAATGCACCCGACCTCTATTGCCCCTGCTATGGGTGGTGAGCCCATTGGAGGGGTGACCCACGTTGCCTCTTCGGGCTGTGCCCGGCCGGGCCCCATGGGAATAGGCGCTCGCCATCGTGCCCTAGAGGGAGGCCCCGGTGACCCGCGTCCGGGCGAGAGAAATCTAATAGACTGTATTTATATTATTCACATGTGAATAATGCTGTATAATAGACTGTATTTGTTATTCACATGTGAATAATGCTGTATAATAGACTGTATTTGTTATTCACATGTGAATAATGCTGTATAATAGAATGCATTTATATTATTCACATGTGAATAATGCTTTATAATAGACTGTATTTATATTATTCACATGTAAATAATGCTGTATAATAGACTGTATTTGTTATTCACATGTGAATAATGCTGTATAATAGACTGTATTTATATTATTCACATGTGAATAATGCTGTATAATAGACTGTATTTGTTATTCACATGTGAATAATGCTGTATAATAGAATGCATTTATATTATTCACATGTGAATAATGCTTTATAATAGACTGTATTTATACTATTCACCTGTAAATAACGCTGTATAATACTGTATTTATGTTATTCACATGTGAATAATGCTGTATAACAGACTGTATTTATATTATTCACATGTAAATGATGTATAATAGACTATTTGTTATTCACATGTGAAAAATGCTGTATAATAGACTATTTATAGTATTCACATGTAAATGATGTATAATAGAATATTTGTTATTCACATGTGGAAAAATGCTGTATAATAGACTGTATTTATATTATTCACATTTGAATAATAGACTGTATTTATATTATTTACATGTGAATAATGCTGTATAATAAACTGTATTTGTTATTCACATGTGAATAATGCTGTATAATATAGACTGTATTTATATTATTCACATGTGAATAATGCTGTATAATAGACTGTATTTATATTATTCACATGTGAATAATGCTGTATAGTAGACTGTATTTATATTATTCACATGTGAATAATGCTGTATAGTAGACTGTATTTATATTATTCACATGTGAATAATGCTGTATAGTAGACTGTATTTATTTTATTCACATGTGACTAATGCTGTATAATAGACTGTATTTATATCATTCACATGTGAATAATGCTGTATAGTAGACTGTATTTATTTTATTCACATGTGACTAATGCTGTATAATGGACTGTATTTATATTATTCACATGTGAATAATGCTGTATAACAGACTGTATTTATTTTATTCACATGTGAATAATGCTGTATAGTTTTTATTGTCCATTCTGAGCGAACTGTGGTGCTGAATTTCCCCCAAGGATCAATAAAGTACTTTCTATTCTATACTTTCCAAGCTAAATAATGCAAAAGTAAAAGTAAAAGGGACGGCGTGGCGCAGTGGGGAGAGTGGCTGTGCGCAACCCGAGGGTCCCTGGTTCAATTCCCACCTAGTACCAACCTCGTCACGTCCGTTGTGTCCTGAGCAAGACACTTCACCCTTGCTCCTGATGGGTGCTGGTTGGCGCCTTGCATGGCAGCTCCCTCCATCAGTGTGTGAATGTGTGTGTGAATGGGTAAATGTGGAAGTAGTGTCAAAGCGCTTTGAGTACCTTGAAGGTAGAAAAGCGCTATACAAGTACAACCCATTTATCATTTTATTTAACTAACACATTAACATGAATATTATTATTGCATATTAATACACAAATCAAGGTGATGTTTGAGTATTTTGATCTGAACAAAAACATTTAACTAATAACATGAAACTGCATGCAGTGCATGGATTTTTTCTGTCTTAACGGAAAGAAGGAATACGCCTCGTAAGAAAAGCTGAAGTATTTTAATGAGGCATATATTTATTTGTACAGGACATGTAACTTCCCGGTGTGACCTTTAACCTTGTAGGCGTGTCAGTGCGTCTGCATACTGGAACTGCTCGCTGTTTTCGTACTCCAGCATGTCCAAGGCCACCTCGCAGCTTTCCTTGACCACGCGCTCGCTGTCGCCACGGTAACGCTGCAGCACGGCCAGACACTCCTCCTCGCCAATGGAGCCCAGGGCCTCGGCGGCCTCGTGACGCACCATTGGGTTCTCGCCGCCGCACTCCAGGGCGGCGCGGAGGGCCGGGACCGCCGCCGGGTGCTGCATCTGGCCCAGCACGTAGCCGATCTCATGGCGGAAGAGCGCGCTGGAACACTGCAGGCCTGGAACGCAGGACACGCCGATTTGTCACGCTTTACACGCACACCCACTGATTTTAACCCGGGACTCAAGATTCAGGTCTTACAATTTCTGTTAGAATAATTATGTGTAAGTTATCCCACAACTCTTATGCTTAAAAGGCCGTTGCTATAGTTATCATCAATTGTGCAGAAGTTGTACTTTTATATCTGTGCATAGGGACATTGTCTCGTATCAGTGTTTGTGTCCAGACTCGGCCTGCTGACTGCTAAGAGCGAACATCGAGTACTGTGACGCAGACAGAGCAGAGACAGGGCGATATCATCAGTGTCAGCACATTTGCATTTCATGAATAATCATATATTGTGTCTAACTGGGGCTGTTGAGATTACCCCCCTTTACTTCAGAGGCAGCCTCAGGGATGTAACCAGGGACCTCCCAAATAAATAGAGGAGAACGTGGGACTGTACCTTAGAGCGTAGGTTGGAACTGTAACTAAGAGTACAGCCCAAACATCTTTCATCATTGAGCCAAATTTAACTCTGTCTCTGCATGATTCCTTGCTTCTTGTCTGTTTAATAAAATGTCATCCTTGTCTGAACCAGGTCTTCCAATTCCTCACTTTAAAATTGATGAACATACCGCAGGGGTGTCCAAAGTGCGGTCTGTAGCTAATATGTTTTACGGCCCACGGCAGAATCGTTAGCATGCACATTCTTCTGCTAATTTTTTGGATATACCAGTATACCTCTGTCCTATTTTGGGACCTGGTGCATGCTAATAGCAGGCTAGCATTTTAAACATTTTACCAAGTACAGGTACCTCAGAGTAATGTATTTTGGTACTTAACGCATGTTACAGTTAGCATTTTATCATGCTAGATTTTTTTTCTAGCTAATTCAGCAGGTATACACCTCAGTGTCATATATTTTGGTATTTCACTAATGCTAACTGTTAACATAATGCTATTACTAACATAGTACTGTTAGCATGTTAACTTTTTTAAAGCTAATTTTGCTCATATTTGGTGTTACTTGACGGTACCCTGCCAGCGTGCTAACTGTTTAGCATTTCAGTTCACTTTGGCTTTTCAAAATTCACAGAGTAGTATAAAGTATTTTGGTACTTAACGCAAGTCACAGTTAGCATTTTATCATGCTACATTTTTTTTTCTAGCTAATTCAGCAGGTATACACCTCAGTGTCATATTTTGGGATTTCACCAATGCTAACTGTTAATTAATGCTGTCGTTAACATAGCACTGTTAGCATGTTAGCTTTTTTTAAAACTCATTTTGCTCATATTTGGTGTTACATGACGTTACCCTGCCAGTGTGCTAACTGTTTAGCATTTCAGTTCATTTTGGCTTTTCAAAATTCACACTGAATTTCAACAGAGTAGTATAAAGTATTTTGGTACTTAACGCAAGTTACAGTTAGCATTTTATCATGCTAGATTTTTTTTCTAGCTAATTCGGCAGGTATACACTTCAGTGTCATATATTTTGATACTTCACCAATGCTAACTGTTAATTAATGCTATCGTTAACATAGTACTGTTAGCATGTTAGCTTTTTTTAAACTAATTTTGCTCATGTTTGGTGTTACTTGACGTTACCCTGCCAGTGTGCTAACTGTTTAGCATTTCAGTTCACTTTGGCTTTTCAAAATTCACACTGAATTTCAACAGAGTAGTATAAAGTATTTTGGTACTTAACGAAAGTTACAGTTAGCATTTTATCATGCTAGATTTATTTTCTAGCTAATTCAGCAGGTATACACCTCAGTGTCATATATTTTGGGATTTCACCAATGCTAACTGTTAATTAATGCTATCGTTAACATAGTACTGTTAGCATGTTAGCTTTTTCTTAAACTCATTTTGCTCGTATTTGGTGTTACTTGACGCTACCCTGCCAGTGTGCTAACTGTTTAGCATTTCAGTTCACTTTGGCTTTTCAAAATTCACACTGAATTTCAACCGAGTAGTATGAAGTATTTTGGTACTTGACACACGTCATCATGCTAGTTTTTTTTTCTCGCTAATTCAGCATGAATACACCTCAGTGTCATATATTTTGGTATTTCACCAATGCTAACTGTTAACATAATGCTATTGTTTACATAGTACTGTTAGCTTTTTTAGCTCACGCTTTGCGTTACTTGACACTACCCTGCCAGCGTGCTAACTGTATAGCACAGGGGTAGGGAACCTATGGCTCGGGAGTCAGATGTGGCTCTTTTGATGACTGCATCTGGCTCTCGGATAAATCTGAGCTGATGTTGCTTAAAACGATAAGTAATTAATAATTTCACTTGTAATCACAGTGTTAAAAATATTGGTCAAAATATAAAACATTCTCATGCATTTTTAATCCATCCATCCGTTCAAGAAGTTGCGTTAATGGTAAGAAGTTATTTACTATTGGTTAGTGTGGGGCTTGCCCTCCTGGGGGTTCTTCAGACCCCCAAGCACCGACATGAGAGCCTTTTTCAGGGTTGCAATATTGTTTTATTTTTCAATAAGTCTCTCAGTTGTTTTCCAGCAATTGTATTTCCAGCCCCAACCCCATCTCTCCTCCTGGCTGCTGCTTATAACAGAGCGACAGGTGATTAGATAACAGGGCCCAGGTGGGCCATCTACGCACCTGTTGCTGCAGGCCTGCAGGCCACACCCCCTCCACAGTTAGCTTCAGAAAACAATGTTATTACAAAGAATAAGAGACCTATTATACTCTAGAAATGTTGGCCTTACTTAAAACTGCACGCGTTTAGTTGTGTTCAGTGTTAGAGAAAATATTGTATGGCTCTTACGGAAATACATTTTAAAATATTTGGCTTTTCGGCTCTCTCAGCCAAAAAGGTTACTGACCCCTGGTCTAGCACATTTAAGTTCACTTTGGATTTTTCAACATTCACACTGAATTTCAACAGAAATCAATGGCATTTTCTAGTAGTTTGAGAAATGCATATTGTGCTGGTTTGGAGGGTGAAAGCTACAAAAATGGCCCCTGAATACTTCGATGTGTCAGCGTGTGGCCCTCAGTGGAAAGAAGGTTGGTGGCTTACCATCTCCCAAGGCAAGCACTGCCTCCTCGCTGCCCAGGTTGCGAAGCGCAAACATGGCGCGGTAGCGTTCAAAGAGGGGCAGGCTCTCGTCCAATAGGGCGCGGCGCAGCTCGGGCACGCTCTTCCTGGGGGCGGGAGGGGCGGGGTCCACCGAGCAGAAAGGGTTCTGGTCCGTGCGGCCGTCCTGCAGCTGTTTCTCACCCCCGCTCTGCAGCCACTCCACGCGCCGGACGGCCAGCTGACACGTCTCCGCCACCTGCGGCGAGGCACACGTCGTCAGAGGGACGTGACGGCGAGCCACGCCGCACCTTTTCTACCTCGACCACGGGGTCCTGGCTGTAGGTCTTCAGCAGGTCCAGAACGGAAGGATCCCCGATGGCCCCCAGAGCCTCGCCTGCAGACACACAACACTGTTGCTTGCCGTGCCACACTTTAACGTGTCCCCCCCACGCCTCCAATCACCTGCTTCGTGCCGCACCATGGGCTCCTGCCGGGCGTCCTGCAGCACGGCGCTCAGGGCGGGTATGGCCGCTGAATCCTGCATCTGGCCCAGACAGTAGGCCAGCTCGTGCTTCAGCAGAGCAGAGTCGTCCGTGAAGGCTTTGCTGATCCACTCCACGGCTTCAGCGCCTAAACAAAAATCATTTGATTGGAGCACAAGTCAAACTTAGTTTAGTCTTTATTTGAAGGGACACTGCATGGAAACATTAAGCTCAAAGACGGATATGTTCTGTACCAGATTATAGCTAAATAGACAACTTCCATCTGCAGTCCCTGGCTGCCTAAATCAAAGGGATACAAATACCATGCAATAAAATCATACCATAGCACGTAATCAAGTTAAGAAAAGTCATAAAATGCCCTATCATGGACACATACTTAATATACAATACAACTACATCTCATTTTTACATCCTCACACAAAGACAATACATGCTCTTGTTCACATCTTTCATCATCATACTTGCCAACCCTCCCAGAAATTCAGGGAGACTAACGAAATTCAGCGCATCTCCCGAAAACCTCCCGGAAGAAATGTTCTCCCGAAATCTCCTGAAATTCATGCCCCCTCCAGCTCCATGCGGACATGAGTGGGGACAACCTGTTTTCACGTCCGCTTTCCTGTTATATAAACAGCTTGCCTGCCGAGGCACGTTACAACATCTATGGATTTTTAATAAAAAACTGCACACACAAGGAGACGAAGCAGAAGAACGAGGAAGTTACAGCCATGGCGATACCGTCTGTAATAGAGTGATTATATGTTGTCTGTTGCCATCTACTGGTGAATGCTGGCTATAGCGTTATGGGGTTGCTTTTTGATTGGACAAAGATGTACGTGGTGTTGTGCACCTGACGGCAAGTGACTCTAACCAGTACGGCACGCAAATGGCAGAACAAAGGTTACTCAAATAATGAAAGGTAAGTGTTGTTTTTTTAATAACCAGCAAGCACAGTACAGTTAGTAGCACAACTGTGTTTTTAATAGGTACCGTCTGAAATTCAAATATTTATTTTATATATATAATAAAATAAATATATATAGCTGGAATTAATTGAAAATCAAGTATTTCATACACATATATATATATATTACATATATACATATACATATACATATATTACATACATACATACATATATGTCTTGATTGGATTATCCAGAGAATAGTGCTCAATACCATGGTAGAGCGCAATATGTAGGTGTGGGAAAAATCACAAGACTACTTCATCTCTACAGAACTGTTTCATGAGGGGTTCCCTCAATCATCAGGAGATTTTTTTTTTCTTCCTCCAGATGATTGAGGGAACCCCTCATGAAACAGTTCTGTAGAGACGAAGTAGTCTTGTGATTTTTCCCACACCCACATATACATACATACATACATATATATATATATATATATGAAATACTAAAGTTGGTGAATTATACTCGTCCCCTCTCAACCACGCCCCCAACCACACCTCCTCACCACCCCCGACCTCAACCCCCACTCCCCACCTCCCAAAATCGGAGGTCACAAGGTTGGCAAGTATGGTCATTCTTTGTAAAAATAACCATGATTTTAACACACACACACACACACCTCAGAGTTTACAACAAAAATGCTGTCATGAATAAATATAATACACATGAAGTTGATGTGTCAAACATAGTGGCCACCTTAGTGACCGTGTGAGCAGCTTTGCTCACATTTTCTGTAGAGCCATAATAGATTCATAAAAGAAGCAAACTTCATGAGTTTTTTGTGAGCAACAAGTATGTGCTCCATACTTGCCGACCTTGAGACCTCCGATTTCTGGAGGTGGGGGGTGTGGTCGGGGCTGGGGGGCGAGGTTAAGAGGGGAGTAGTATATTTACAGCTGTTGTGTGCGCAGTTGTGCACTTCACTTTCTAAAGTAGATGTTATTGTCACAAAGGCATGATTGATTGAAACTTTTATTAGTAGATTGCACAGTAAATAAATGATAAATGGGTTGTACTTGTATAGCACTTTTCTACCTTCAAGGTACTCAAAGCGCTTTGACACTACTTCCACATTTACACATTCACACACACATTCACACACTGATGGAGGGAGCTGCAATGCAAGGCGCTAACCAGCACCCATCAGGAGCAAGGGTGAAGTGTCTTGCTCAGGACACAACAGACGTGACGAGGTTGGTCCTAGGTGGGATTTGAACCAGTGACCCTCGGGTTGCGCACGGCCACTCTCCCACTGCGCCACGCCGTCCCTGTACAGTACATATTCCCTACAATTGACTACTAAAGGGCAACACCGCAATAAGTTTTTCAACTTGTTTAAGTCGGGGTCCACGTTAATCAATTCATGGTACAAATATATACTATCAGCATAATACAGTCCCCACACAAGTTAATCATAGTATATACATTGAATTATTTACAATCCGGGGGGTGGGATGAGGAGCTTTGCTTGATATCAGTACTTCAGTCATCAACAATTGCATCAACAGAGAAATGGACATTGAAACAGTGTAGGTGTGACTTAGTAGGATATGTACAGCCAGCAGAGAACATAGTGAGTTCACATAGCATAAGAACAAGTATATACATTAGAAATACATTCGATTATTTACAATCCGGGAGATGGGATGTGAATGGAGGAGGATTAAAGGGTTGAAGTTGCCTGGAGGTGTTGTGGTGCATCATGTACAGTAAGTGGCAGTATTGTCCTGTTTAATAGTGTCACATGCTGTTTACGGCAGACAAACTGCCTTACGGTAGAGTGTTAGACGTAAACGTGACTGTTGTTGTGTGTTGTAACTGCGCCCGGGAGGACGTTAATGAAACTGCTTAACAATAAACCCACAAAAGAAACCAAGAACTCGCCCTGGATCATTCTACAGTTATAACGTCATTGGGCAGACACGCTCTCAGACACGTCACTCAGGTCCTCATGGAGCTAGGGGGGCGTGGCCTAAAGCTCCGACTGAATTTCGGGAGATTTCCTGGAGAAAATTTGTCCCGTGAGGTTTTCGGGAGAGGCATCGAATTTCGGGAGTCTCCCGGATAATCCGGGAGGGTTGGCAAGTATGATGTGCTCCAATCACTACATCACAAAAAAATAAGTTGTAGAAATGATTGGAAACTCGAGTCAGCCATGAAATGATGTTCTTTACAAATGTACGAACACTTTTGACCACCTCTGTATATACAATAAACAATATAGTTTTGATATATTGTATTGGTTTTGAAAATGAAAAACATCTAAATGCGCCCCGCATGCTTTCGTTAGTTTGGACACCTCTGGTCGAGACCTTGAAAACCCTCCTCTGTCCTTAAAGTCTTCCCCATTTTCACCTGTGTGGAACCAATCTGCGTGCTTTTATTTTGAAGCTCGCTTTTTTGTCTCCTCCAGGTTAGACGACCGCAACTCACTTCTTTTGGGGATCCCCAGCAAGAAGACCCAGAAGCTGCATTACTTACAAAATAATGCTGCTAGGATCCTGATGAGAGTGCGGGAATACGACCACATCACGCCGGTTTTCAAAATCCCTTCACTGGCTTCCTGTTCCACTGAGGATTGAATACAAAGTCTCCCTACTAACTCACCAGAACCTCCATGGAAATGCCCCCCCTCTACCTCAAAGAGCTGCTCACCCTTGAATCCTCCAAACGACACCTCCTCTCCGGACAGACTAACCTCCTCCAACCTCAGAGGACAAAGCTCCGAATTATGGGAGACGCCGCTCCCAGTCTGTGGAACTCTCTCCCCGACCACCTCTCCTCTCCAAGGTTTCTCATAGTCAGCATTGTCACTGGCGTCCCACTGGATGTGAATTCTCCCTGCCCACTGGGTGTGAGTTTTCCTTGCCCTTTTGTGGGTTCTTCCGAGGATGTTGTAGTCGTAATGATTTGTGCAGTCCTTTGAGACATTTGTGATTTGGGGCTATATAAATAAACATTGATTGATTGATTGACCACCCGAGGGTACCATAGACTGTGGATGTTTTTAAAAAAGCTTAAAAACCCTTCCTTTTAAAAAGTATTGTTTTAGATATGTGCGCTAGTTCTAGCTATTAGGCTGTTCTAGTTTTTATCTTTCTGTGGAACTCTCTCCCTGACCACCTGTGTCTACCACAGACTGTGGATGCTTTTAAAAAAGGCTTTAAAACCTTTCTATTAAAATTAAGCCTTTTTTTTATATATGTATGTGTGCTAATTCTATCTATTAGGCTGTTCTAGTTTTTTTTTTTTACTATTTTACTTGTTGGGGGCAGCTATTTTGTGTTGTTTGGTTTTGTTTTTAAATGCACTGTAGCACTTTGAAGTTGTTTGCTCAATGTAAAGTGCTTTTACAAATAAAATCTATCTGTGGAAGGCTCTCCCGGACCACCTGAGGGCACCACAGACTGTGGATGCTTTAAAAAAAAAAAAAAAAAGACTTAATAACCCTTCTTTTGAAAAAAGCCTTTTTTTTAGCTATCGGTGTGCTAGTACTAGGTATTAGGCTGTTCTAGGTTGTTTTTTTTTTAATGCACAGTAGCACTTTGAGGTTGTTTGTTCAATGTAAAGTCCTTTTACAAATAAAATCTATTATTATTATAGGTTTTACAGGCTGTGTTGTCAAAGCCAAAATGACCAGAGTTGCAGTACCACAGGATTTTCTTTTTCACGTCGGGAAAGATGGGCGAAATACAAAAGTTTCTTTAAAAAAAACAGTATAGTTGGACAGGTATGTCTCTAATCCCCGGGGGTCTCGAACCCCCTGCTGCACTTCCTGAGTCACTGCCGCTCATTTTAAAGAATATTGTTAAAAATACCCAATGTCTACGTTGTTAAATCTCACTGCCAGACAAGTTCCAGAGCGGTGCTGGCTATTACCGTCGCCAGCCCGAGATTTTAGCTCGGTAGTTAGCGCGCTTGTCTCTCATGCGGACAACCCTGACTCCAGTCGGAGAGCAGGGTTACATGCGAGTGTTGAACAAACACCTTACCTCCCAAGTTCTTGAGGGTAAACAAAGCCCTGAATCGTTGGGTCAGGTCCAGACTCGGGTCCAGCAAGACCTTGCCCACCGCTACCAGCTGCTCCTGACTGGCCATTCTGCTTCCTGTGTAGCAGACAGGTAGGTTAGTTTGTTTGTCGTTACACCTGCCTTACCTTACCAAGTCTATTTAAAGGCCTACTGAAAGCCACTACTAGCCACCACGCAGTCTGATAGTTTATATATTAATGATGAAATATTAACATTGCAACACATGCCAATACGGCCGCTTTACTTTACTAAATTACAATTTTAAATTTCTCGCGGAGTTTCTTGTTGAAAATGTCGCAGAATGATGACGCGTGTGCGTGACGTCTCGGGTTGGAGAAGCTTTAACAAACAGCGGTCAAGCGAACATGTTTCTGTACATCAACCAGCGAGTTTTTGGATGGGAAAATTGTGATATTAAGTCGGCTCTTACCGGAGACTTCAGTGGATTATGGGACTTCCTCCTGCAGCTCCAAAAGGCAGCTGTAAAATGACTTCTCCATTGGCTTCTCTGAGAGACACTGGCGTTCACCGCAGCCACCCGACTTTCAGGTATGACTTTACAATCTCACTAAAACACTATTAAAACAATAAGCAGATAAGGGATCTTCCAGAATTATTTTAGTAAATGTGACTAATTACATCTAAAACGGTCCCACTGCCGCCGCCTGGAGCCGTTGCTTTTTCTTTTTGTGCTTCACTCTAACTTTCCTTATCCACGAATCTTTCATCCTTGCTCAAATTAATGGGGAAATTGTCGCTTTCTCTTTCTGAATAGCTCTTGCTGCTGGAGGCTCACATTATAAACAACGTTCAGATGTGAGGAGCTCCACAACCCGTGACATCACGCGCACATCGTCTGCTACTTCCGGTACAGGCAAGGCTTTTTTATTAGCGACCAAAAGTTGCGAACTTTATCGTGGATGTTCTCTACTAAATCCTTTCAGCAAAAATATGGCAATATCGCGAAATGATTAAGTATGACACATAGAATGGAGCTGCTATCCCCGTTTAAATAAGAACATCTCATTTCAGTAGGCCTTTAAAATAAGTCAACTATGACAACAACAACACAAACAAGGACACATTTTAAAAGGAGCCACGCTAAGCTGGACAGGGTGTGACGTCATCAGGACATTTTTTTATAACAGGCTGTCATTTTACGACTAGAATCCCACATTGCCGACGATATTTGGAAATAAAGTTTACCTGGCTGTGGACGAGCTGACTTTAGCTGCTTGTTTATAAGTAACTACACACCATAGTGAACACTTTGACGCAAACACGCCACGGTAGAGAGTCTCTTCACTTCCGCCTCACGGCCCGGAAGACAATTCTTCTTCTTCTTCTTCTTCATTTGATGGCGGGTCGCAACCAAAGTTACAGGTGCACACCGCCACCTACTGTACTGGAGTGTGTATCCTCAGGGTGACTACTTAGTGTGTTTTCTGTTTATTTGCAAATAATACAGACGAGGGGTGTTGGCGGAGTTCTCAACGTTTACTCACAGTGTGCTAATAACCACATTGGCATGGCGACATACAACTACACTTCCCAGGGCTACCGCGCACGCTCGTCACTACTGTTGCATGCTGGGTAGTGGAGTTCTTACAATCCCTAGCTCAGGGGTCACCAACCTTTTTGAAAGCAAGAGCTACTTCTTGGGTACTGATTAATGCAAAGGGCTACCAGTTTGATACACACTTAAATACATTGCCAGAAATAGCCAATTTACTCAGTTTACCTTTAATAAATAAATCTATGTGTATAAAAAAATGGGTATTTCTGTGTCATTCCGTCACACATTTGTTTTCCTTTTACGGAAGGTTTTTTTGTACGGAATAAATGATGAAAAAAACACTTAATTGAACGGTTTGAAAGAGGAGAAAACACGAAAAAATTAAAATTTAATTTTGAAACACAGGATTACCCTGTTAAGCTCTACACAGCACAGGCACTAGACAACGGCACATTATTATGATTATTAATTTGCAAAAAATATTTTTTGGACCAATTAGGTGAAGTTGCATCATTTCTCCTGGCACAACAGACATTATCTCACTGCACACTAGTGGTTGAAAATCACTGAGGTAGCAATTTTAGAGAAGGGGGAAAACAATATAGAATGTAGCAAGACTCTAATAAGATATCTTAATATCACAGGTTTAATACTTAAAGTATAGTTTTTTGTAGTTGTTTTTTTTTCCTCTCCTTTTGTGTGACTACAAATTTTGATATGCATATACCAACATAGTCTGTAACCAAAGTGGGAGGTTATGAGCTAGGGCCAGCGGTCACCAACGCGGCGCCCGCGGGCACCAGGTCGCCCGTAAGGACCAGATGAGTCGCCCGCTGGCCTGTTCTAAAAATAGCTCAAATAGCAGCACTTACCAGTGAGCTGCCTCTATTTTTTGAATTGTATTTATTTACTAGCAAGCTGGTCTCGCTTTGCTGGACATTTTTAATTCTAAGAGAAACAAAACTCAAATAGAATTTGAAAATCCAAGAAAATATTTGAAAGACTTGGTCTTCACTTATTTGAATAAATTCATTAATTTTTTTACTTTGCTTCTTATAACTTTCAGAAAGACAATTTTAGAGAAAAAATACGACCTTAAAAATTACTTTAGGATTTTTAAACACATATACCTTTTTACCTTTTAAATTCCTTCCTCTTCTTTCATGACAATTTAAATCAATGTTCAAGTACATTTATATTTTTTATTGTAAAGAATAGTAAATACAATTTTATCTAATTCTTCATTTTAGCTTCTGTTTTTTCACCGAAGAATATTTGTGAAATATTTCTTCAAACTTATTATGATTAAAATTCCCAAAAAATATTCTGGCAAATCTAGAAAATCTGTAGAATCAAATTTAAATCTTCTTTCAAAGTATTTTGAATTTCTTTTAAAATGTTTGTACTGGGAAATCTAGAAGAAATAATGATTTGTCTTTGTTAGAAATATAGCTTGGTCCAATTTGTTATATATTCTAACAAAGTTCAGATTGGATTTTAACCTATTTAAAACATGTCATCAAAATTTAAAAATTAATCTTAATCAGGAAAAATGACTAATGATGTTCCATAAATTCTTTTTTTATTCTTTTCAACAAGATTCGAATTAGCTAGTTTTTTTCGGTTGAATTTTGAATTTCAAAGAGTCGAAATTGAAGATAAACTATGTTTCAAAATTTTATTTTATTTTTTTCCCCCCTCTTTTAAACCGTTCAATTAAGTGTTTTTTTTCATCATTTATTCCCTACAAAAAACCTTCCGTAAAAGGAAAAAAAATGTACAACGGAATGACAGAGAGAAATACTCTTTTTTTTTAATGTATATAGATTTATTTATTAAAGGTAAATTGAGCAAATTGGCTATTTCTGGCAATTTATTTAAGTGTGTATCAAACTGGTAGCCCTTCGCAATCATCAGTACCCAAGAAGTAGCTCTTGGTTTCAAAAAGGTTGCTGACCCCTGCTCTTAACTTACACTACACACAAAAGTTTTGTGGTGAAATTTTTAATTTGTGTCGTGTTATCTATGAAGCTTTTGATAAATGTTCCAAATAAACACTCGACATTCTTGAGCCGCCTGACCACTGGGGGCGCTGCAAGTAGCTCTGACTGATTTCGTGGCGCAGCCGCAGTCGTGTGGACCCCCCCCCCCCCTCCCCCGCCCCCACCGAAGCGGCAATGCTAGTATTATTGTCACATTTAGTCAGCGCGGAGTCATTTTACAGACTTTAGACAACTCACTGCAGGTTGGGAACACTTCCTGTGGTTTGTGTATAAAAATGGAAGTCCCCACGCCGCCTGAAGGTGAGGAAATGGGCTGTAGTGTTATTTGTCTTCCATTGAGCATTGGTTAGCACGCATGCTAACACGGCTAGCATCACTTAGCCTTTAGCATGTGTGCTAACGCTCTCCACACTTGTCACTAGTCTAATATGTATTTTTAGGCTTGAATTTTACTCAAAAATGTATCGGTTGATGTGTCCCTTTCGAGAGCCATAAATACAAGTTGTGTGTTTTGTGCAAACAAATGTTTTTTGTTAGAAGGTGTATTTCATTTTAATGCAGCAATATATTTAAATTGTGCAGAGAACAATTGAATATTTTTAAAATCCATCATCTTTTTGGCTGTTTTGATGAGTGCAACATTTTTTACAATTGCCTAATGCAGTGATTTTCAACCACTGTGCCGCGGCACACTAGTGTGTCGTGAGATATTGTCTGATGTGCCGTGGGAAATGATGCAACTTCCCCTAATTGCCCCAAAAAATATTATTTACAAATCAATAATTATAATTTTTCTCGCCCGGAAAAGGGTGGAATGCCATCTCCGGGTTGGGGAGGAGACACTGCCCCAAGTGGAGAAGTTCAAGTACCTCGGAGTCTTGTTCACGAGTGAGGGAAGAGTGGATGGTGAGATGGACAGGCGGATCGGTGCGGCGTCTTCAGTAATGCGGACGTTGTACCGATCCGTTGTGGTGAAGAAGGAGCTGAGCCGGAAGGCAAAGCTCTCAATTTACCGGTCGATCTACGTTCCCATCCTCACCTATGGTCATGAGCTTTGGGTCATGACCGAAAGGATAAGATCACGGGTACAAGCGGCCCAAATGTGTTTCCTCCGCTGGGTGGCGGGTCTCTCCCTTAGAGATATGGTGAGAAGCTCTGCAATCCGGGAGGAACTCAAAGTAAAGCCGCTGCTCCTTCAAATGGAGAAGAGCCAGATGAGGTGGTTCGGGCATCTGGTCAGGATGCCACCCGAACGCCTCCCTAGGGAGGTGTTTAGGGCACGTCCAACCTGTAGGAGGCCACGGGGAAGACCCAGGACACGCTGGGAAGACTATGTCTCCCGGCTGGCCTGGGAACGCCTCGGGATCACCCGGGAAGAGCTAGACGAAGTGGCTGGGGAAAGGGAAGTCTGGGTTTCCCTGCTTAGGTTGTTGCCCCCGTGACCCGACCTCGGATAAGCGGAAGAAGATGGATGGAAGATAGATAATTATAATAATGCACAGTTGTCCTGTGCTGTGTAGAGCTTGGCAGGGTAATCCTGTAATACTCCATATCAGTAGGTGGCAGCAGGTAGTTCATTGCTTTGTAGAAGTTGAAACGCGTCGAGGATGTTTTGTCATGATCCCAATATGCAGAGTACAGCGGGAGACAGCCAACAGGTAGGGTATGTAACGCTTAAACCAAAAATTAACAAAAAGGCAAGTCCCACAACGAAAATGCACTGAAGCATAGCAAACAAAAGTAAACAGAACTGGCTACAAAGTCAACAAACACAGAATGCTGGGCGAAAGCAAAAACTTACAGCATGTGGAGCAAAGACGGCGTCCACAAAGCACATCTGTCCATGGCATGACAATCAACAATGTCCCTACAAAGAAGGATCATGTACGCACAACTTAAATAGTCTTGATTGTGGAAACACAGCAGGTGTGGGCAATAGCACTCAAAGGAAGGCGTGAAGCTGCTACAGGAGAACACCATCAAAACAGGAAGAGTCACCAAAATAACAGCGCAAGACAGGAACTAAAGCACGACACACAGGAAACAACAACAAACTCAAAATAAGGCACCACAACCTGGAGGAGTTTAATTTTTTAACTTTTTCTGCTGTATTTTTTTTTAATGAAAAAAATGTGCTTTACTCAAAAAAGGTTGAACAACACTGGCCTTAATGCAAGCCACTTAATAGTGCATATATATTTAACATTTCAATTTTACAGGTATTTTAAGATTGGTCAGTGGTAAATTTATTAAACTGTTGCTTGAACTTTTAATAGTCGTTGTTTTGGCATTTTGTAAATGTTAGGCCTTACTTCTCATTCATACATGAAGAGGAATGATATTACAGTAAATCTTTCTTCTTCTGCATTTATTGTGCGTTTGTTGCATCAACCATTGTTTTATATGAATTAAACAGTAAGTTCTGATGTCCACCAAATATGTGTTGTTTTTAGTTTTTACTGAAATCTCCTCGAATTATGGATTATGTCTGGCTTTAAAGACAAAATGACTGAATAAAGGTAGTTATCACTTATTTCACGGGTCATTTTGGGAAGACAAACCACAAGTCAATGGAAACAACAGCTTTGTGTCCTTTTTGTGGCAGATCAAGAACTGCGGAACGTGATCGACAAGCTGGCTCAGTTTGTCGCTCGGAACGGACCCGACTTTGAAAACATGACGATGGAAAAACAGAAGGACAACCCCAAGTTCTCCTTCCTCTTCGGAGGAGACTTCTTCAGCTACTACAAGTGCAAGCTGGCTTTGGCGAAGCAGCAGCGTATGTCTTATTTATTATTATTTTTTTCCATTTTAAAACCACGACTTGCAGATTGGATGCCGGGAATGTTCTGTTCGTCTTGTCGACGAGTTTCTTCGCTGTCATATTGTCAGTCCAGTTGTGTTTGTTGCTGTGCTGGGGCTTCCATGTTCCTCTCTTAACGTGTAATACCACTGAAATGCATTAAAATGTGCTTCTCTCCACTTAGATCCCTCTACCCACGATGGGGAGGAATATAAATCTGAAGGTATTTATTTGGAAGCAGACCTGACAGATCCATTCTGAATTGCAGTTTTCCTTGCTCAACGTTTGTGCTTTGCAACGCCTTGGTTTGCTTTTAGTCCCTTTTTTCCTTTTTACGAGGTTGCATTTCAGAGAGTTTGGACAGCCTTCAAATGCGTTATGTCCAACATGGTCGAAAAGAAGTGTCATTACTGAGGTTTTAGTGGTTGCATGTTCAATGGAAGGTTCTTATCATCCCGCTGCAGCTTCCAGGGTCACTTGGGTTCAGTGACCACATGACTAGAGGTCGACCAATACGGCATTTCAGGGCTGATACCGAATCACTATTAGACAAGGAAGCCGATAACCGACATTTGGAACCGATGTTCATTTGCAATTAAAGGTTCGCTAAACATGTCGTGTTTACGCCAGTAAACAGCTGGACAAGGCGTTTATTGTTTAAATAAAAACATTTTTGGGAAATGTCCGACTCGTAGGGACATAACGTGAAATGCGGCGCTAATGTGGTTAAATAGGCACCAAAAACATCAGGAGATTTTACAAACACCTTTTATTACATGTGTCTAAGAGGGGCATTGACATTTTCAAAATGTGGGAAAATTGGTAAAAACAGGATTTGTCTACATCACAATAACTCTCCATCTACCGTATTTTTTGTACTATAAGGCACACTTAAAATCCTTTCATTTTCTCAAATATAGACTGTGCCTTATAACCCGGTGCACCTAATGTACAGAATAATTATGGTTGTGCTTACCGACCTCAAAGCTGTTTTATTTGGTACATGGTGTAATGATAAGTGTGACCAGTGGATGGTATTCACACATAAGAGATCCCTGTAGACTGCAATATGATGGCAGTCACAGATAACAGATTTGTGTGTAGACTGCAATAAGATTCAAGTAAACAACAACAAAACTTTAAATGTTACATTGAAAATATAAAATATTACACACCGCACTCAAAAAATCTGTCAAAAATGTTTTAGTGTGACTTTGGTAAGTTATGTTGCTGCACCTCTTGATGGATTGTCGGAGCAATACGGCTACAGTAGTCAGACATACCAGTATTATTATGATGTGTGTATATGGTCCGCAAAATGGCACCCAATAGCAGACATTTGGTGTTTTTTTTCACAATATTATGCTAAAGCGACTTTGTTTACCTTTTGGTACCTGTTGATGTGTATTTGGGATCTGCATCAGTCCTGAAAATTTGCACGCGTCCGCCATTGTAGTCCGGGATGACCCCTTAGTCGAAAAGCTTCTTCTTTATATCTTTATCTTTATCTTTATCTGTGACATGCATCCTCCGCTGTTGCCATCCACACCGCTACAACAAAGATGACGGGGAGAAGACGCTGTCGAACTGGAGGCACGTAAATAAGACCGCCCACAAAGCGAAGCGACTGTCAGAAAGCGACTTGAAGATGTGTAAAACATATTCTATGCAACATTTTGACCAAAAAAACACATTTACATGTTATGTAGACCACAAGGAAGTATTTTCAATGTATTAAAAAAAAAAATCTTAATAAAATTACCCCTTTTATTCGCCTTATAATCAATCTGGTGCGCCCTATGGTCCGAAAAATTCGGTATTGAATTTTATACAATTTTAGAGCAGTTTATGGATTTATTACACTGTAAGGTTTTGTCGTGAGGAACCCTGAAATGTTGCAAAAATGTAAACAAAAACAATTCTGGGCTCCTTCATGTAGATTATAGTTGGGGCATTTTTCAAGATGGCTGATATAATTTATTCCTGGGTGTTACAGAAAGTACGGGAATGTGTGAGCTGCTGCCTGCTCTTCTTTACTCCAAAATAATAAGTCTGCTATTTCGTCGTATGTCACGTTATTTGATTGTGCTATTCTTCAAATGATCCCATTGTTGCGCAGAGAGGCTTGTCGAACGACTCGATCTCTGCGGTAGCGAAATCAAACCGAACGGGACTGGGAAAAAAAACGTCAGGAAAGAAGGACAAAAACAGGATTTCCGGCAAAAAAAAAAGGGCAGGCACTGCAGGATTAGATTAGATTAGATAGTACTTTATTTATTATTATTTTTTTTTTGATGCAGAAAAAGCAAACCGGAAAAGAATTCTCTGAAGAACTCAAATGTCCTGTTGGATATCAAAATATATTTGGGGAAAATTATTGACAATGCGATTATTTTTTAATTCTTAAATGATTTAAAAACAATTAAGCTCCGGCAAAAATTTCATTTTTCTCATGCAGAGCAAAAAGGCTGGTGCTTATTATTATCTATTTACTAAATATTTTTTGAAATACTAAAAGTATTATATACAATTCCAAATATCGGCGCCGATAATCGGTCGAGCTCTACACATGACACATGCTTCGTGTTTGAACCATGACCGCCGTTGTCGTCTTCCTCTGCATCGCCAACGTCCCTACTTCCTGTCTTTGGCAGAGCTCTACAACCCAGGCGCCTCCGACATGCTGGACATCCCTCCCCCGCCCACGGCTAGGATGGCACCGCCTCCCAAACCTAAATCCTCCGCCTCCACGCCCGCCTTGGATGACATCATCCAGCAGAGTCAATGGAACCTGCAGCATCAGGAGCAGCACCTGCACAAGCTCAGACAGGTACGCCGCCTATTCCACGCGGCATCTTTTGGGGCACCGTACAACTTGCTCCTCCTCGCAGGAACAAGTCAGCGCCGCCATAGCCTCGGCCGCCGAGCAGCAGATCCAAAAGCTGGTGTTGGACACTCAGCTGGACATCACCGAGTTCGACAACCTGCTGCAGCCCATTATCGACACCTGCACTAAAGACGCCATTTCTGTAAGATGCCGACACGTTAGCCACGCCCACCGAGGCTTGAGTCAAACGTCAATGTTTCCGGCAGGCTGGTAAGAACTGGATGTTCAACAACGCCAAGACTCCGCAGCACTGTGAGCTGATGACATCGCATCTTCGCAACCGCATCACGGCTGAAGGAGTGCACTTCGAGCTCCGCCTGCATCTCATCTACTTGACCAACGACGTTCTCCATCACTGGTAGGCGCCCTCCACGTGAATACTAGGGGTGTAACGGTACGTGTAATTGTATTGAACCGTTTCGGTATGGGGGTTTACGGTTCGGTTCGGAGGTGTACCGAACGAGTACACATGCTAGCAGCGACCAGGCTAGGACAACATGCAAAAGCCAGAGCTGGAAGACCTTCCTGCCTCGTTAAGATCTCCCGCTTGGGAACACTTGGGCTGCGCGATACAATAATGGAAGATGGAGGTTTGCAAACATTGTTCAGCAGCTGCTTCTTACAACATGTCAAACATGTGTTGCACCTTTCCTGCTTCCGGCTCCCAGACCATATTCGTGGAGCGCAGGAGAGACAGTCCTCCAGGGCTGATGTATTCTCGGTCGCAACACCCTTCACTCTAACCGGCAGTGGGTCTTCACAGCTCCGGACTCCAGGGTAAATGGAGAGTCCGGCAATTAGTTGCAAATCATGGCTTTATTGAGGTCTTGCACACAGCCAATCCAACAAAACACTAGCCACTCCCCGCACTCATGCGACCGTTCCCTCAGCTTGCTCGCCCACACACTCACCCCACATGCTGTCAAGATATTAAAGAGCCACTAACACACATACACTACTCTCATAACACATGCTGACCCATTTGAAGCGTCACCACCGCGTTCAAGCAACCTCTCTCCGGCGAGTCAGGCAGGGCTAGAGCAATAACAAATGATTTTATAGCAGCAGATTTAAGTCCATATTGCATTGAAAACTAGATTTTGACCCACTTCTATGGTGGAAGACTATTGAGCCCATATATCACCTTACTGCCAAGTTAGCCAGGCTGGGGGGGAAAGAAAAGTTAATCTGAGGCTGAGTTGACTTGAAACTGTTTAATGTTGCACTTTTTATATGTAGAAGAAAAGTTTTGTCATTTTATTTAATCTGAGCAACAACTTGAGGCAGTTTAATGTTGATTAACGTGGACCCCGACTTAAACAAGTTGAAAAACTTATTGGGGTGTTTGCATTCAGTGGTCAATTGTACGGAATATGTACTGTACCGTGCAATCTATTAATAAAAGTATCAATCAATCAATCAATCAAAAAAAGCACTTAATATGTAGAAAGGTTTTGTTAAGAAACCATTCTGAGCCTTATCTTATTAATTTTTATTTTATATATGTTGACCACATTAATAACCCTGGCAATGGACCGTGTGTGTATAAGTATGTTATGCCATCGTTTACAAATTTTGTAAATAAATAACCAAAAAAGTATATTTTGTTGTTTTCTTACTGTACCGAAAATGAACCGAACCGTGACCTCTAAACCGAGGTACGTACCGAACCAAAATTTTTGTGTATCTTTACACCCAAAGTGAATACAAGTAGGCATGTTTCCATCAGGGGTCTATGCTGCTGATACCATCATATTTTAACACACAGGTGTCAAACCCAAGGCCTGGGGGGCGGACGTGGCCCGCCACTTCATTTTATTTGGCCCTCAAAAGCCTGGAAATATGTATCAAAAAGTACTGTAACTTTTCTTACTAAATATATTCTTTCTATTTTGGGAGAAAAACAATATATGAACTCCATGCAATCGCAAACTATTTTAACTTAAATATTGTCTAATTATGCCAAAAATATATGATCAAACGTTCAAACCATTTTTAAAAATAAAAAAACAATACTAATAACAATGATTTTAAAGCAAGTTATCAATCAAAATGTGCAATTTAAAAGGAGCAATAGATTTCATGGTCAAATTGTGAAATTGACTGCTTTTTACAGTATTTTTCTCTAAATAAAGAAAACAGTACTTTTTTACTGTAATAAACTGGTGCCGTTTTGACATTTACAATAATAAACAGAAAAATCTACATTTGTTGATTTTTGGTAAACGCTTAAACCAAAAATTTACAAAAGGCAAGTCTTGCTACGAAAAGGCACTGAAGCACTGGGATGGCTATATAAAACAAAAGTCAGACAGGAGAACACCAACAAAACAGGAAGGGTCACCAAAATAACAGCGCGAGACAGGAACTAAAACACTACACAGAGGAATCAACAACCAACTCAAAATAAGGCACGACAACCTGGTGGAGTTTCATTTTTTAACCCTTTCTGCTGGTGGCGTCCCTCCGTATGTTTTTTATGAAAAATTTTTGCCTTGGCTCAAAAAACGTTGAAAAACACTGATATAAATAGATTAATCATTTTAGTATCGATCATGTAGTGATATTACCCACCATCAATTTATGGATCGCTCCCTCTTGCATGTCACCACCGGTTATTATATTACTTCATCTCCAACTCTTATTCATCTATTTGTATTGTTTGCTTACTTTCTGCTCCAACATACAAACCCTGTTTCCATATGAGTTGGGAAATTGTGTTAGATGTAAATATAAACAGAATACAATGATTTGCAAATCCTTTTCAAGCCATATTCAGTTGAATATGCTACAAAGACAACATATTTGATGTTCAAACTGATAAACATTTTTTTGTTGTTGCAAATAATCATTAACATTAGAATTTGATGCCAGCAACACGTGACAAAGAAGTTTGGAAAGGGTGCAATAAATACTGATAAAGTTGAGGAATGTTCATCAAACACTTATATGGAACCTCCCACAGGTGTGCAGGCTAATTGGGAACAGGTGGGTGCCGTGATTGGGTATAAAAGTAGCTTCCATGAAATGCTAAGTAATTCACAAACAAGGATGGGGCGAGGGTCACCACTTTGTAAGCAAATTGTCAAACAGTTTTAGAACATTTCTCAACAAGCTATTGCAAGGAATTTAGGGATTTTACCATCTACGGTCCATAAAATCATCAAAATGTTCAGAGAATCTGGAGAAATCACTGCACGTAAGCAATGATATTAAGGACCTTTGATCCCTCAGGCGGTACTGCATCAAAAACCGACATCAGTGTGTAAAGGATATCACTACATGGGCTCAGGAACACTTCATAAAACCACTGTCAGTAACTACAGTTGATTGCTACATCTGTAAGTGCAAGTTAAAACTCTTCTATGCAAAGCAAAACCCATTTATCAACAGCACCCAGGAACGCCGCTGGCTTGGCTGGGCCCGAGCTCATCGAAGATGGACTGATGCAAAGTGGTAGAGTGTTCTGTGGTCTGACAAGTCCACATTTCAAATTATATTTGGAAACTGTGGACGTGTTGTCCTCCGGAACCAAGGGGAAAATACCCATCCGGATTGTTATGGGCGCAAAGTGGAAAAGCCAGCATGTGTGATGGTATGGGGGTGCATTAGTGCCCAAGGCATGGGTAACTTACACATCTGTGAAGGCACCATTAATGCTGAAAGGTACATACAGATTTTGGAGCAACATATGTTGTCATCCAAGCAAGGTTATCATGGACGCCCCTGCTTATTTCAGTAAAACAATGCCAAGCCACGTGTTACAACAGCGTGGCTTCATAGTAAAAGAGTGCGGGTACTTTCCTGGCCTGCCTGCATGCCAGACCTGTCTCCCATGGAAAATGTGTGGCGCATTATGAAGCGTAAAATACGACAAGTCCCCAGACTGTTGAACAACTTAAGCTGTTCATCAAGCAAGAATGGTAAAGAATTCCACTTTCAAAGCTTCAAAAATTGGTTTCCTCAGTTCCCAAAAGTTTATTGTGTTGTTAAAAGAAAAGGTGATGTAACACAGTGGTGAACATGCCCTTTCCCAACTACTTTGGCACGTGTTGCAGCCATGAAATTCTAAGTTCATTATTATTTGCAAAAAAAGAGTTTGCAAATCATTGTATTCCATTTATATTTACATCCAACACAATTTCCCAACTCATATTGAAACGGGGTTTGTACTTCCATCTACACTTCCTAAACTTTACTCAGCACTTATTTCTTGGAGTTGTTTCAAGCTAGCTTTGCTATTAGCGTGCTTACTTCCTGCTTATGCCTTGCTCACTCGGTGTGTAACATGTGTAGCCTCCTCCACTTTTAAATGCAGTAGAGTTGATTATTATTCTGAACTGAGAGGAGGGGCTCCACACTGCGTACGGAGTCACGGTATTAGCTGCGAGCCTGTCTGTCGGGGGACTCAAAATACATGCAGCGATCGGCATTAATCGGCAATGGCGATTAGGTTCTTCTTCATGAGAGCGGGCTCTCGTAATACCCATCTTTCTCCAAATAACATTAATGATGTCCTGCTTCCTCAGCCAGCGCAAACAGCAGAAGGATTTGCTGGCAGCTCTGCAGAAAGTTGTGGTTCCGATCTACTGCACCAGCTTCCTGGCCGCGGAGGAGGAAAAGCAGCAAAAGATCACCAGGGTAAAACCACAGCTACTTCCTGGTCACGTGACCGCTGACATCAAGGCATGTTTTCACGTCGTCTTCTCGCCTTGTGTCCGCAGTTGTTGCAGCTTTGGGAGAAGAACGGCTACTTCGACGACGAGACCATTCAGCAACTCCAGAACCCGGCGCTGGGCCTGGGCCAGTACCAGGTGACGTCACACGCCTCCCCCGGCGCACCTCCACCTTTGACGCTTGACCACGCCCCTCCCGCAGGCCTCGCTGATAACGGACCACGCCAGCGTGGTGCAGCCCATCCAGCTGGCCTTCCAGCAGCAGATCCAAGCCCTGAAGAGCCAGCACGAAGACTTTGTGACGACGCTGACACTGAAGCCCACCCCACCTCCGGCCCCGCCCACTGACCCCGAAAAGGCGCCGCCCGTGACCGCACCAGCTGGTGACGCTTACTTTCATTGTTGTGATGTCATCATGTGTGTCACCTGTTAGTCATACCTGTGCTCCGCAGCAGACGACAAGTCCCCCAGGTCAGGTCGGTCTCCAGGAGACTTTGACGAAGCTCCAGCCAAACCTCAGGACCCCAGCATACCCTCATCGCTGCCCCCCAAGCCTGCGTGGTACGACGCCCAGCAGATGGGCCCGTGGAACCCGAACCAGCCGGTAAAAAAGGCGTCGCCAAGTGCTCTCCTGATCTCCGTCGACCAGCCGGATCACTTTGCTTTGTCCTCCGCCAGCCACCCTTCGACCCCAACCAGCCCCCCCCTCCGTGTCCGCCCTGGAACAGCCACGAAGGGATGTGGAGCGATCAGAGGGAGCCGGGCAGCTGGAGCGGCGGTCCGCCCAGAGAGGGGGGGCCCTGGAGCGGGCCTGACCCGGGTCCACCTTCTTGGAACTCGTACGACCAGCCGCCTCCGTGGGGGAACCAGCCCGATCAGCCACCGTGGGGCCAGCGGGAGCCACCTTTCCCCCCCCGCATGCAGGCATGTTTACATTTACACTCAATCCACCATGACTGTGTGAATGCTCCACAACATTCACACATATGCTTTTCTACACCAACATTCATCAAATTCCTCTTATTATTATTATTATTATCATTCTGCAGATTCTGGCGCGCTCTACCTTCCACATTATTCATCCGATTCAAAACGTTCAAACTGTTCAGCCTATTCGGGAATTGCAGGCTTTCCCTGGACAAATTCCAAAAACTCCCAGATTTCCCCAGAATTTCCAATTTTCTGGGACATTTTTCCCATTTAAAATGAATTGGCCATTTTTCTATCTTCCACCATTTTTACATTTTTCAAACGATTCAACACATTCCACTCACCCTGGACATTCAAACTATCATTTTTCCACGTTCAAAAAAATTCTAGGAATTCCCAGAATTCTTGTTTTTTTCAAATCCTTTTTTTTTTTTACCCGTTATTCTGTCGACTACTCCTCCCACATTTTTCAACCGTTCCACCGTCCAATCATTCCTCTTCATCAGGACAAAACTGGAAAAATTCCTGGTATCCCTGAAATTCCAGGAATTCTTTAATACTATTTCTCAATTCAAAATGTTGCTACTTCACCATTTCTCGACCGATTTGAAGAATTTCAACACCAACCATTTCAACTCATTCAAAACATTCGAAGTATTAACCCTTCCACCGTCCAATCATTCCGCTTCATCGGGACAAAACTGGAAAAAATCCTGAAATTCCAGGAATTCTGCAATACTATTTCTCAATTAAAAATGTTGCTACTTCAACATTTCTCGACCGATTTTGAAGAAATCCAACACCAACCATTTCTACTCATTCACAACATTCAAAATATATTTTTTTTAATTCCCAAATTTCCACGAAATTCCCATTGAAAAGAATGGGACATTCTTCAAAGTTCCTCAACTCCCACATTTTTTATCTATTCAAAGTGTTCCACCTTCAAACTGTTCAGCCTATTCGGGAATCGCAGGCTTTGTCTTCACAAATCCCCAAAATTCCCAGATTTCCCAGAATTTCAGATTTTCCGGGACATTTTTCCCATTCAAAATGAATTGGCCATTTTTCTAACTTCCACCATTTCCACATTTTTCAACCGATTTAACACATTCCACCATCCTGGACATTCAAATTACCATGTTTCCAAGTTTTAAAAAATTCCAGGAATTCCCAGAATTCTCGTTTTTTTCAAATCCTTTTTTTCACCCTTTTTTCTGTCGACTACTCCTCCCACATTTTTCAACCGTTCCACCGTCCAATCATTCCTCTTCATCAGGACAAAACTGGAAAAATTCCTGGTATAACTGAAATTCCAGGAATTCTGTAATACTATTTCTCAATTAAAAATGTTGCTACTTCAACATTTCTCAACCGATTTTGAAGAATTCCAACACCAACCATTTCTACTCATTCACAACATTCAAAATATATTTTTTTTAATTCCCAAATTTCCACGAAATTCCCATTGAAAAGAATGGGAAATTCTTCAAAGTTCCACAACTCCCACATTTTTTATCTATTCAAAGTGTTCCAACTTCAAACTGTTCAGCCTATTCGGGAATCGCAGGCTTTGTCTTCACAAATCCCAAAAATTGCCAGAATTTCAGATTTTCCGGGACATTTTTCCCATTCAAAATGAATTGGCCATTTTTCTAACTTCCACCATTTCCACATTTTTCAACCGATTTAACACATTCCACCATCCTGGACATTCAAATTACCATGTTTCCAAGTTAAAAAAAATTCCAGGAATTCCCAGAATTCTCGTTTTTTTTCCAAATCCTTTTTTTCACCCTTTTTTCTGTCGACTACTCCTCCCACATTTTTCAACCGTTCCACCGTCCAATCATTCCTCTTCATCAGGACAAAACTGGAAAAATTCCTGGTATTCCTGAAATTCCAGGAATTCTTTAATACTATTTCTCAATTCAAAATGTTGCTACTTCAACATTTCTCGACCAATTTGAAGAATTCCAACACCAACCATTTCTACTCATTCACAACATTCAAAGTATTAACCCTTCCACTGTCAAATCATTCCGCTTCATCGGGACAAAACTGGAAAAAATCCTGGTATAACTGAAATTCCAGGAATTCTGTAATACTATTTCTCAATTAAAAATTTTGCTACTTCAACATTTCTCAACCGATTTTGAAGAATTCCAACACCAACCATTTCTACTCATTCACAACATTCAAAATATATTTTTTTTAATTCCCAAATTTCCACGAAATTCCCATTGAAAAGAATGGGAAATTCTTCAAAGTTCCACAACTCCCACATTTTTTATCTATTCAAAGTGTTCCAATTTCAAACTGTTCAGCCTATTCTGGAATTGCAGGCTTTGTCTTCACAAATCCCAAAAATTGCCAGAATTTCAGATTTTCCGGGACATTTTTCCCATTCAAAATGAATTGGCCATTTTTCTAACTTCCACCATTTCCACATTTTTCAACCGATTTAACACATTCCACCATCCTGGACATTCAAATTACCATGTTTCCAAGTTAAAAAAAATTCCAGGAATTCCCAGAATTCTCGTTTTTTTCAAATCCTTTTTTTCACCCTTTTTTCTGTCAACTACTCCTCCCACATTTTTCAACCGTTCCACCGTCCAATCATTCCTCTTCATCAGGAAAAAACTGGAAACATTCCTGGTATTCCTGAAATTCCAGGAATTCTTTAATCCTATTTCTCAATTCAAAAGGTTGCTACTTCACCATTTCTCGACCGATTTGAAGAATTCCAACACCAACCATTTCTACTCATTCACAACATTCAAAGTATTTAGCATTTTTTTATTCCCAAATTTCCATGAAATTCCCATTGAAAAGAATGGGAAATTCTTCAAAGTTCCACAACTCCCACATTTTTTATTCGATTCAAAGGGTTCTAACTTCAAACTGTTCAGCTTGTTCAGGAATTGTGTTCTCTCCTTCAATAATTAGTAGGGGTGTAACAGTACACAAACATTTTGGTTCGGTACGTACCTCGGTTCAGAGGTCACGGTTCGGTTCATTTTCGGTACAGTAAAAAAAAAAAATACAATTTTTGGTTATTTATTTACCAAATTTGCAAAATCCTCCACCAAAAATATTTTTCTTAGTGGAATATTTGATGTGAAGTAATGGAAACCTTGGATAGATCAATAATTCATAATAACATTGATTTTGATTCAATATTATAGAATAGAATAGAATAGAAAGTTCTTTATTGATCCCTGGGGGAAATTCAGCACCACAGTTCGCTCACAATAGACAATAATAAATAATATATATATATATATAATATATAAATAATATAAATATCTTCTACATATACTACATATACTTTACATTTGTTTATGTTTTGAGCAATGACAGTTTGAAAGAAAAAAAAACAGCTTTGTTTATTAGTCAACATTGCAACTTTTTACATTACATTTAACCTTTAAGCTTTTTTATTTCACTTTTGTTTTTTTTTTGGTTTATTTTAATAGTATTTTTAGAATGTGCCGCTGGCCTTTAAAACATTAGCTGTGGGCTGCAGATGGCCTTCCGGGGCACACTTTTGACACCAAAATTAAATTTGATAAATCTATGGATAAAAAGCAGACGCAGGCGCTCTCTCTGTCTCTCCCCCTCCTTCACCATTGCTGGTGTTTTGTATTTCACCTTCTTAACACTGAACGTACATAACTCGAGGTGCCGGATATTTGGGGCGTTTGGGGGGATCCACGGGGGAGGGGGGTTGGGTCCTGTGAGGGGAGGACGTGTGGTCAGGACCTAGCCAGTCGCTGTTAGCACCGGGCTAGGTCATCCACTGACCATACGTCCTCTTTTCACCGGACATGTCCTCTTTTGCGGGGCTGTCAGGGCGGAGTTTCTTAAATGCCTCAAATGTCCGGCATTTTGAGTATTGTTTCCACAACGTGCAGTACGCTACTTAATATGTCCGTGTTGAAACTCGTTGGGTAGACCTCCGCACCGAACCGGAAACCCCGTACCGAAACGGTTCGATAAAATACCTGTACCGTTACACCCCTACTAATTAATCGTTTTGAAGTTCACCTTCAGCATTGTCGCATTCACACGCAATTCCTTCAGGAATTTCTTCATCAAATTATTAATAATATTGATGATATTTTTTTCACAGAGGCCGCCTCACTTCAGGGGTCCCTTCCCCCCCCACCAGCAGCCGCCTCCCTTCGACCAGCCGCCGCCGCCGCCGCCGCACTCCTTCGGGCGCTTCCCGTCGCGCTTCTTGCAGGACGACTTCCCGCCCAGGCATCACTACGACCGGCCGCCGTACACGCCACACCGCTTCGACTACGCCCAAGGAGACTTCCCCAGAGGTGAGAGGTCACTTGACTGGTCTGCGTTGTCATCCTCATCATGGTTTCCTTCCCAGACATGCCGGGCCCGCCCCCGCCCCACCACGCAAACCAGAGACTCCCTCCCGCCGCCATGGGGGGTGATCACCCGCCCTGGGGGGGCGCCCAGCACCCGGAGTTCGGGCCGCCGCCCCACGGCTTCAACGGCCACTCGCCGCACGTACGCCACCGGCAGCCGGCCATCCCGGACGACCCAAGCCTCGTGCCCAACGTTCCCTATTTCGACCTTCCGGCGGGTCTGATGGCGCCGCTGGTCAAAGTGAGTGGACTTGGGACCAGAACCGCAGGAGACTGAGAAGTGCGACTGAACGGTTTGTCTCCTGTGTTCAGCTGGAGGACACAGACTACAAAGCTCTGGAACCTAAAGACATCCGCCTGCCGCCGCCCATGCCTCCCAGCGACCGCCTGCTCGCCGCCGTGGAAGCCTTCTACAGCCCGCCGTCCCACAACCGGCCCCGCAACAGGTACGTGCCACCTGGGACGCAGTGGGGGTGGCACCCAAAGTGACACGTGTGACGCTTCTGGTCCCGCAGCGAAGGGTGGGAGCAGAACGGCCTTTACGAGTTCTTCCGGGCCAAGATGAGGGCGCGCAGGAAAAAAGGCCAAGAGGCTCGCAACAGGTGAGTTTGGACTTCCTGTCCCAGCAGGAAGTACACAGCCTCACCGCGACGTCACGCTTCTCCCCTCCATTCTTCAGTGGGCTAGGCGCCAGTCGCTCCAGGAGCCGCTCGGGCAGCCGAGGCAGGTCCTCCTCCCACTCCAGCTCGCGCTCTTCCAAGTCCAGGTCCAGGTCGCGGTCCCGCAGTCGCTCGCAGTCCCGCAGTCGCTCACGCTCGTACTCGCGATCCAGGTCAGTGTGTGTGTGTGTGTGTATCTTTAAGGCTGTGCCTTGACACCTGCCTCTCCTCCAGGTCCAGGAGTCGGTCCAGGTCTTCGAGGAGTCGCTCTCGCTCCAGGTCGCGTTCACGCTCGCCCACTAGGAGGCGTCACGGCCACAAGTCCCGCAGCGCCTCCCCCCCGTGAGTTTCCCCCCCAAGGGTGTCTGAACTACTTCTACTACTGGGCTGCAGACTGAAAAATGAAAGCATGCGACAAAGCATCTTGATAGTATTTATTTTTAAAACCCATAAAGTATTTATCGTGAATTATTTAGAGCTCCCCTCAATGCTAAAGTCCCGGCGACCCAAATGAGTTAAAACTGTGTCATATACTAAATTTTTGGTCTTACTTTCAAGTCTTAAATATCTTTACATCGACTTCAGAACTATTAGTGGACATAAAGTTTACATTTTTTGTTTTTTATGCCCTTTTTTTGTCAAAACCCTCTTTTCTTAACAGGAAAACCACAAAATATGCAATATTTTCCCCCTGAAAAATGTTAATATTCAAATTTTTTGGTCTTACTTTCAAGTCTTAAATATCTTTGCATCGACTTCAGAACTATCAATTGACATAAAGTTTATATTTTTTAATTTTTAAGCCCTCTTTTTTTTTCGGGTCAAAACCCTCCTTTTTTAACAGGAAAAACACAAAATATGCATTATTTTCCCCTTGAAATATGTTCATATTCTAATTTTTTGGTCTTACTTTCAAGTCTTAAATATTTTTACATCGAATTCAGAACTATTAGCGGACATAAAGTTTACATTTTTTGTTTTTTATGCCCTTTTTTTGTCAAAACCCTCTTTTTTTAACAGGAAAAACACAAAATATGCAATATTTTCCCCCCGAAAAATGTTCAAATTCAAATTTTTTGGTTTTACTTTCAAGTCTTAAATATCTTTACATCAACTTCAGAACTATCAATTGACAAAGTTTACATTTTTTGTTTTTTATGCCCTTTTTTTGTCAAAACCCTCTTTTTTTAACAGGAAAAACACAAAATATGCAATATTTTTCCCCCAAAAAATGTTCAAAGTGTAATATTTGATGTGAATTAATTGGAGCTATAAAAAGGTCAATCATTTTCTTTATTTTCATGACTATTTACATAGTAGATTGTCACATCAAAACTATGACACCTGTCAAGTAAAAACTGTTTGAGGTGACTACCTCTTGAAGCTCATGGAGAGAATGCCAAGAGTGTGCAAAGCAGTAATCAGAGCAAAGGGTGGCTATTTTGAAGAAACTAGAATACAAAACATGTTTTCACTTATTAAACTCCACATGTGTTCATTCATAGTTTTGATGTGACTATCTACAATGTAAATAGTCATGGTAATAAAGATTGAATGAGAAGATGTGTCCAAACTTTTGTCCTGTATTGTACATTTCTTTTACTTTTAACGCTTAAATCTCGAGATCAACTTCAGATCTATTCGTCGATAAAAAGTTGCATTAATTTCTGAGCAATGACAGTAATAAATAAACTACTTGTGTTATCAGTGTCAGCAATATTGCTACATTTTACCTGTTTCTCGCCTTTTTAAAAAAAAATGTTTTTCTTGTAATATTTGTTGAAACATGCTGTCAAGAAATTAGCTGATGGTCACACTTTGGACACTTAATGTAAATAGTAACCATAGTAACCATCTGTCCCAGCTCCACCTCGGCAGCGGGCGGCACCCCCACCAAAGTGCCGCCAGACTCCCGCCTGGGCGAGGAGAACAAAGGCCATCAGCTGCTCATGAAGATGGGTAAGATGAGACCACCTGCACGCCGTGGTCGCCTGGCGTTGACCCGTGGGCTTTTTTTTTTTCTTTTTTTTGCCCCAGGCTGGAGCGGATCAGGGGGTCTGGGCGCCAAAGAGCAGGGCATCCAGGACCCCATCAAAGGGGGCGACATTCGGGACAAGTGGGACCAGTATAAGGGAGTGGGCGTGTCCCTGGATGATCCCTACGAGAACTATCGCAGGAACAAGAGCTTCAACTTTGTGGCCCGCATGAAGGCGCGGGAGGAAGGTACACACACACACACACACACACACACACACACACACACACACACACACACACACACACACACATTCTTGTATTTGTCACCTTCTTGAGAGCTGGGAAAAATGCCTCCCTCTTTAGGAGCAGCCTTTCTAGATATATAAATATGTGTATTTACAACACTAATTATATATGAATACTATGCAAATATGACAAAGTTAATATTTTAGTTATTATTATTTTTTTATTTGTTTAATACCGTATTTCCTTGAATTGCCGCCGGGTATATAGTATGCGCCTGCCTAGAATTACTGCCGGGTCAAACTCGTTTCTCCAAATAATTAACATATGACTAGAATTTCCACCGGGTCAAACTCGTCACGTCACGAGTGACACTTGACCTGTCATCATTTTCAAAATGGAGGAGGCTGATTTCAATCATTTGAAATCGCATAAAGGGAAGAAGATTAAGAGCTATTCAGTAGGATTTAAGGTCCAAGCTATTGAATATGCTAAAAAGTACAGTAAGCAACTATGTTTTATTAATATAACGTAGCTGCGTGTGTCAAATATGAGTCATTAAATGACTCCCGCCTCCTGGTGGTAGAGGGCGCTAGTGATCCTTCTTGCGACTACTCGGCTGCAGAAGAAGTGACAACAAGTAGCAAGAGTGAGCAGCGATCGTTTATTTTTTCCTCTCGCTTGCACTTTTAACATGGAGGATTACATATCTAAAATAAAACAGTTTTCTAAACTGGACTTTCAATCAAAGCAGGAGGTAATAAAGGAAGATCTCCATCGAGACAGAGAGACTTTTAAAACTGAAGAAAGATAAGGAAGACTTCTATAAACAAGTTATCAATGCTTTTGATCAGAAGGAGCTGCGCATGGACTTCATTTATAAGTAAAGGTAAAACCATAATAACGTTTTTTTTTTATTAAATTTGCTTTTCCTGATGGTATCCTTACATCACACTCAAATTTTTAAGCACAGGCCTAAATTTACCGCATGCCTTTGGTAAATTTATGAGGTTTTAAAATAATTAGCGCCCCGGCGGCAATTCAAGGAAATACGGTAATTGATTTTTAATCTTCATTATTTACTTAGTTATTACGGTATGTCTCTATATACATTTTTATTATTTTTATTAATTTTGGCCAGAAGGGGAGCACTTCAAATTTTTACACTCACTTGTTTCATATGTTGACCAGAGGGGGGCACTTTTTAAAGCGACACAATCAATGTGAAAAATGCCTCCTTTTTGGGAGCAGCCTCATGTTGATGATGTCACCACAAATGAGACATTCTCTATTAGATGCAATGTTATTATTGGGACCATCATTTATGTCATCACTTCTTCACACCTCCTCATATGGAAGATACTTTTCCTTCTTCGTGTCTCAAGAAGGCTCGAAATACAAGAACACACACCTCAGGTTGTGTTTATCCATCCCATCCATTTCCTACCGCTTGTCCCTTTTATGTGACGCTAAAATCAAATCATAATTTTGTGTTTCAGTGAACAGAGAACCTCAGGAGGCCCCGCCCACAGAGTGATGTCATCAAAGATTGTTAATTGTAGGGATGGATGTTGGTGGTTTGCTTTTTTATTTTAAATCTGCAAACCACATCTCTTTAACATATTGTCTGGTATGAAACAAATACTTTTTTTTCATGTTTCTGGCATTTAGTTTCAGTGTTAGTCATGAAGTGATTTCAAGCCAAATAAACTGAAGTCACGCTCACAAACATGTCTTCTATGCTTCCTCTGGTCGTTTCCTCTTCTTTGCTTTCCTCATTTTGTTGTGAATTGAAGCGAAAAACTTGTACTTTCGAATAGTAAATAAAAAACTTTTTAAAAGACAACTACAAAAAACGTGTTTAAAAAGTGTATTTTGTACTTAAAGGAGTTAAAAACAAAAAAGTACAAATGAAAGATGGCAGTTTTGCTTCAGCTGAGGTCTGACGCAGTAACTAATTAAACCACCAGGTGGCAGTGTGGTCAACGGCTAATGTCGCCCTGCCTGCTTTTGATTGATTGATTGAAACTTGTATTAGTAGATTGCACAGTACAGTACATATTATTAGTAGATTGCACAGTACAGTACATATTATTAGTAGATAACACAGTACAGTACATATTCCGTACAATTGACCACTAAATGGTAACACCCCAATAAGTTTTTCAACTTGTTTAAGTCGGGGTCCACCTTCATCAATAACACCATAGAACCATAAATGAGAGGAGCGCTAATCAATCAATCAATGTTCATTTATATAGCCCTAAATCACTAGTGTCTCAAAGGGCTGCACAAACCACTACGACATCCTCGGTAGGCCCACATAAGGGCAAGGAAAACTCACACCCAGTGGGACATCGGTGACAATGATGACTATGAGAACCTTGGAGAGGACCAATGGTTATTATATTGTATCAGTTTGGGGAAAGAAGAGAAAAATATCATAATAGCCCCGGCCCATGGGTTTTTGTTAGAGATAAGGACATTTTGATCCTAAATGGTAACACCCCAATACGTTGTTCAACTTGTTTAAAGGCCTACTGAAAGCCACTACTAGCCAGCACACAGTCTGATAGTTTATATATCAATGATGAAATATTAACATTGCAACACATGCCA